>NW_015506243.1:63294-89943 GCF_001515645.1 Sinocyclocheilus grahami | reverse complement strand
GGTGATGGTCCGTCATCCAACAAGAAATGTCTGTTAGACATGCTGAGATGCGAGCAGCTATCGTCGGATCATCAGGATGGAATGAGAGGTAGAGTTGAGTGTCATCAGCATAGCAGTGATATGAAAAGCCATGTTTCTGAATGACAGAACCTAGTCATACCATGTAGACAGAGAAGAGAAGTGGACCAAGAACTGAGCCCTGAGGCACCCCGGTAGTTAGATGTTGTGACTTAGACACCTCACCTTTCCAAGATACCTTGAAGGACCTATCTGAGAGGTAGGACCCAAACCACTAGAGTGAGGTTCCTGAGATGCCCTTTGCCAATAGGGTTGACACGAGGATCTGGTGTTTAACCATGTCAAAAGCAGTGGACAGATCCAGCAAGATAAGTATAGAAGATTTAGAATCCGCTCTTGCCAGTCTTAGGGCTTCAACAACTGAGAGCAAGGCAGTCTCGGTCGAATGTCCACTTCTGAAACCAGACTGGAAGCTGTCGAGGAGATTGTTCTGTGAGAAAGGCTGAGACTTGGTTGAATACAGCTCGTTCAAGTGTTTTTGCAATGAAAGGATGAAGGGAACCCGATCTGTAGTTCTCTAAAAGAGTTGGGTTAAGGGTGGGTTTCTTCAGTAGTGGGGTTATACGAGCCTGCCTAAATGCTGAGGGAAAAACACCAGTGTGAAGGGATGTGTTCATGTGAGTGAGTGCAGGTACAACGGCAGGAGAAATGGCTTGAAGGAGATGAGATGGAATAGGATCAAGCGGACAAGTAGTAGGATGATTGGAAAGGATGAGTTTGGAGACTTCTGCCTCAGAGGGTGAAGAGAAGGATGTGAATGAATGAGTGTATGTTTGCTGGTAAGAGGTTTTAATTGTATTAATGAAGAGCGTGGCAAAGTCGTCAGCTCTTAGAGTTGATGAGAGAGGAGGAGGACAAAGGAGCGAGGAACATGTTTTAAAGAGCATGCGAGGGTTAGATGAATTGTTAATTTTGTTGTGATAGTATGTCCGTTTAGCAGTGGAGACATTAGCAGAGAAGGAAGAGAGGAGTGACTGATACACATTAAGGTCAGTAGGATTTTTGATTTGCGCCATACTCTTTCTGCAGCTCTGAGCTTAGAACGATGCTCACGGAGAACATCAGACAGCCACAGGGCAGAAGAGGTGGTGCAAGCTGGTCTGGAAGACAAGGGGCAGATACTGTCTAAACAAGACGTAAGAGTGGAGCAGAAAGTATCAGTAGCACTGTTAGCATCAAGAGATGATAACTGTTCAGGGGGAGGAAGCGAAGGTGAAACCATAGCTATCGAAGCCCGTTAAGTCATAATAATGAGAAAGTTTCTCATTATTATGACTTATTTTCTCAAAATATTGAGAAACTTTCTCAAAATAATGACTTATGAGAAACGTTCCCCCTCTCTCTCTATATATATACTGTATATATATATATATATAATATACAGTGGTATGAAAAAGTTTTTGCCCCCTTCCTGTTTTTTTAATTGTTTGCATATTTGTCACACTTAAAATATTCAGATCATGTACAGCATATGAGTAGATCAATATTTTCCATGAAAAATAAGTGCTTATATCGGTCAGTTATGAACTATGGGAGTTTGAAGATACAGTAAGAGTTGCTGATGCCTTGTTGATTTTGAACAAATGATTTGTTTGATTAATAATAACATTATTATTTGTTGGGCTCTACATTTTTGTTAGTATTTAGATGCTGTTATTGGCTGGCTAAACATAATATTTTGTGAATATGTTGGTGTTACAAATTATTTATATTAATTTATTATTATTATTAAATAATAATGATAATAATAATAATAATAAATCATAAACAGAACTACTCTATATTCCACCTTCAAAATAAGTGAGCATTAGTGAGGACAGACTCTGCCATCATTATAAATGGAGAGAGAGGTGAGTTAACACAAGCAGACAGTAAATCATGACTCACTCTGAATTGTGTCCATCAATCAGTGACTTTTAATGAGACAGCAGGAATGTGTGTGTGTGTGTGTGTTAATGAGGGCGAGAGTGTTCTGGATTCTGAGTGGGCAATTGTAACAGATTCAGCAAAAATGCACTGCATAGATCTGCACAGTACAGAAAAACCAACCAAACAAAAAAACACGATTACTCGATTAAACATTCCCAAACAATAGCACAAGCAACACCTGAGAGTGTCAGTAAACACAGCCATTACTTTAGAAGTGTAAAAATGGAGAGTCTCAACCTGAGACAAATCTGACAGATTTAGGGCATCGATACATTGCTCCGTGTCCGCTCACTCAGGTGCCACTTTCCGTCCTCTCTGCCTGAATAAATGTACTCACTGCTCACATGAATACAGCCTGCCTTCTTATTTTTAAAGAGTGAAGAGTGTTTATCCAGAGAGGGAGACGGAGAGAGATTTTCTCCATAACAACCATGCATTTAATTTACAAGATTGAAATTGTATCAGTATTAACGGGTCTCTCAAACCCTTGTAGGCCACACTCTCAGAAAGAAAAAAAGTACAAAAGCTGTCACTGGGGCGGAATCCTTTCTAAAGCTATTAATATCATTTAATATGTACACTTTAGGTTCTAATATGTAACGTTAAGCTACTAATGTGCACCCTTTAGGGGTAAACAAGCTACAAAAATATACCTTTCTAAAAGGTAGGCTACCATAGAATACCATACCACAGCGTTTGTACTTTTATTTATTTTTTTTGAAAGAGAGATACATTTTAGTTTACTAAATAAAATCAAACCATTCTGTTAATGTGGGTGAATCTCACGAAAGGCTGTAAAGAAAATTGCTCAAAATTATGTTATGACTCCTAATTAAGCACATTTCTTCCTAAATCTCATTACTGCAATGAATTGTTGCGAGTAGCTACTCTTATTCTGATATTCTAATCACTATTATGTGGATTACAAAACATACTTACAGTCGCTGATTCAGAAGCGCCAGATTGTCATAGCAAAGTCGGAATTGACCGACTTTGCTGTATATTTTTTTTAGAAATAGCCTTCGCACAGCCAGCCTTGTACTCTTCTAGGTTCAAAATACTGTCGTCCATAAAATGCGTTGCACAAATTCGAACATCTGGGTTGTGCTGTTCTGTTGTAAATAAATCTTAACCAATGATTCCTCATTGCATCTACTTCCGGAAGGCCAAATAAAGTGCTTTTGCTTTCGCCTAGAAACATAGAGCGTCTCCCTGACATGCTGCTTCAACACTAACTGCTGTTACCACGCCTTCGTGCCCATTTGGGCGGCGTTATGCAAATCTTCTCACATAGTGATGTAGACATGTGGGGGCGTGTTAGAACGAGCCGTTTTAGGTAGGCGTGGCTGACTCTTAACTTTTATAAAGAATATCTCTTTGGGTTTGAGACTTTAGTCTTTGCAACTTTACAGATCTTCTTTATGCACCAAGAGCTTGTAACACTCCAAAGAGAAAGGACAACTTGAAATCACATCATGTGACCCTTTTTCTATCGTTCGAAACTCGTGATGATGCGAGAGTCGGAGAACGCCGCTGCTGTAACCACGGCAACGCTTCCACTCAGTGACGTCACTGAGCCACACGGCGACACCTGCGCGAACACACACACACACACACAGACACACACACACACACACACACAGAGAGAGACAGACAGAGAGAGAGAGAGCGGGGCTGTGGTCAGTCTGATCGTTGCTCCTCGCCATAGGGGATGTCTGGGAATAAAAGCATGAAACTGGACACAGAGATGCGCTCTCGGAGCTCCGCCCCTGAATAACATCACCATCACCATCATCATCATCATCATCAGAGTCGGAGAGGAATAACTGGAGGGCACGAGAGAGGACGCACGCGGACTGTCAACCTGCTGCACGCGTCGCGTTCATCCGTCAGCTCTGAATGTAAGTCACATTTTTCATTCATTCGATCCGTGACTTTATCAATGTGTTTATTTGCTTTTATTAAACTGTTCGGAATTATGACATTGCACATGATGCATCATGCGTGATTGTATGAGTATAAACAGATAACGGCGCGTTAGATCAGAACTCGCCTTCATATATCATCATTCCGTGATTTTATAGTCGGAGATTTGTGTCCTTTAATATCTGCTCCCAGAGCTCAGAGGTCATATGAGAATGACAGGTCTGTTGCATGTCACACAGACGGTGATTATTCAGGTATGACAGCCATACCCCACCTTTAATAGAAGCATGATAAATGACAGCATGATTAGAAGTGACATTGCCATGCATGGAGAAATGCACTGATGATGTTCACAATGTGAAATGACAAATCACTGAGAGAGAGAGAGAGAGAGAGAGAGAGAAACAACGGACTAGCATGAGTAAAGGGTTTAGAGACATGCACATATTCATTTAATTAACCAGCAAGCCAACATATCAGAAATTCCCAAAATAACTAATTAAACCAACTCATATTTTCCACTATACGCATCATTGCAATTGCAAGAAACAACAATTAAATACAAAAATAACAAATGCGTCAAGATAAAGACTAGGAGAATAACTAATATCTTAGCAAATGACCCAACTCGTCTAGTTTCTGGACTGCAGATCCTTCTGCTACTACATTGTTGCTGGACTTCTTATCAGCCTTAAGCATATGCCTCAATACAATATATGGGGTAAACTACTTTAATATACTAATGTACTATAGTATGCATACATGTGAATAAACAACCTTTTAAAAAAAGATCAAACTACATTCATTTGTTCGTTCTGGCGGCAATCATCAAGCAGGCAATTCTGTTGATCTAGTGAGGGAGAAGACGACTTTTATACGTGTTGTGACAGATCTTAAAGCAGACTGTGAAAGTTCCATTCTTCATTTTTGAAAGACTGTAACGAGTCTAAATGAAAAGAGGCAGTCAGATTTATCGGTAGCATCGGTGTGAATGTTATTGAGCTCTTATGTGTGGTTATATAAGGTGCGTGCTGTGAAATGTGCTGCGTCGGGCGTGAGAGGGATGCAGACATGCTTCTGACATTGTGCCGTTTCACTGTGACCTTGAAAATGCAGACGCAGCCGAGAGCAAGAACAAGTCAGCAATCGCAGATGCTCGTGCATTCACACGCACAGACCCTGCCTTCTCTCTCTCTCTGATTATTTTTCTCAGGCTAATATGAGGAAGCCTCTGGTGTGCTGAAGGACGTCTGGATTTACTGTACAAGTAGCGTTCTCAGCATGCGCTAAGCCCCGACTGTAGCGTAACGAGAGAGCGTTGAAGCAGAGAGAACAGCCATGGCCTCTGACATCCAGCGCCATCTGATTGTCTGCGTCCGCCAGCGCTCCTGGAAGAAACTCAGGCCTGGGCGGGTGTTTGGCCTTCTCGTTAGTCTCATAGCAATAAGTGCAGTGGCCTTCTCGTGGCGCTCTACTGCTCAGTGGGACGGGCTACAGAGCCACGCCCCACACAGGACACTGCTCTCCACACACCTGGGTTACCACAGTAACCTCTCGGAGGACACACCCATAGCCATGCGCTCGTCCGCGGAGTCAAACGAGAGTCAGGGGGACTATCCGACTGACCTGTTCAGTTTGGAGGACCGTCGGCGCGGTGCTGTTGTGTTGCACATGTTTGGCATGATCTACATGTTCATCGCTCTCGCCATCGTCTGCGACGAGTTTTTTGTCCCCGCGCTCACGGTCATCACAGAGAAACTCGCGATCTCAGATGACGTGGCAGGAGCCACCTTCATGGCGGCCGGGGGCTCGGCTCCTGAGCTCTTCACCTCCGTCATCGGCGTATTCATTTCCCACAGTAACGTAGGCATCGGAACCATCGTCGGCTCTGCTGTGTTCAACATCTTGTTCGTCATCGGAATGTGTGCCGTCTTCTCCAAAGAGATCCTGAACCTGACGTGGTGGCCTCTGTTTAGGGACGTGTTCTTCTACATCGTCGGCCTCGTCATGCTTATCGTTTTCTTCTTGGATAACTACATCACGCACTGGGAGAGTATCAGTCTGCTGCTGACCTACGCCACATATGTGCTCTTCATGAAGTTCAATGGGAATGTAGAGACTTTTGTCAAGGGCATCATTAACAGAAACCAGGTGGTGGAAGTGGAGGCCCAACCAAAGGTGAGTTCCTTCCTCTTACTATCCAACCGTAGTAGAGTCAGCGGACCCCCATTTGAGTGTGGGACTGGTTGAGAAGTAATTTGTGACCCTGGACCACAAAACCAGTCATAAGGGTCAAATTTTTAGAAATTGAGGTTTCATAAAAAGTGAATAAATGAATAAATCAGCTTTCCATTGATGCATGGTTTATTAGGATCGGACATTATTTGGCCGAGATACAACTATTTGAAAATCTGGAATCTGAGGAAAAATTGGCTTTTAAAGTTGTCCAAATGAAGTTCTTAGCAATGCATGTATTACTAATCAAAAATGAAGTTTTTATATATTTACGGTAGGAAATTTACAAAATATCTTCATGGAACATGATCTTTACTTAATATCCTGATGATTTTTGGCAAAAAAAATAAAAATCGATAATTTTGACGCATGCATGTAAATGTATTGTTGTCTATTGCTACAAATATACTCATGCTACTTATGACTGGTTTTGTGCTGCAGGGTCACACTTGGTCTTTGGTCTGATTGTAAAGAGTATTACTGCAGTATTGGGACCAGTGTTGGGGAAAGTTACTTTTAAAACTAATGCATTACAATATTGTGTTACTCCCTATAAAAGTAACTAACTGCATTATTTTTATGGAAAGTAATGCATTGTTATTTTTGAGTTACTTTTTAAATCTGGGCAGGGCTTGCTTGTTTGTTTATAATATAAATAAAAGTTCTTCTTTTGCAAATGTAAAAGCCTTTCACACCAAACGTGAAATGAATGCGCCTCAGGCTGAAGGAAATGCAAATTCACGTCTGTACAGTAGAGGGCGCGGATCAAACAAATCACATGAAGAATATGACGCAGGAGAAGAAAGTTCAACACTATTCAGCAATAACAAAAATAAAACACAAATGTGTCATTTTTGCTTAGTATGCTTGAAATGGATCATCGAAGGTCAGTAGCAAAGACACTGGTTAATAAAATGGGATTAAATACATAAATGATATTTGTCTTATTTAACATATTCAATTATTGTAGGTTTGTATAATATTCTGAGTTTGCATTTGACTGTTTTTATTCATTTTGATGAATACTGAATCTGTTTTTGTGCAGGTGAGATACATGTTCATATTTAGTCTAGAACTACAGTAACATCACGTTAACACAGTGCACATAGCGCCTCTGCACTTACTCCTGATTTCTCTCAACATGGTCAAGACATGGAAAACAAAGTAACTGGCGTTACTAATTTGAAAAATTAACTCAGATATTTCCTTCTAAATTAAAGGTGGGGTAAGCGATTTTTCAAAAACGCTTTAGAAAACTGATTCGGGCCGAATAGCAAGTTCAACCGTACGAAGCTATGAGAATACGTTTTGTGCACAAAGAAAACAATATTACACAATTGCTGAATAAATTATGTTATCATTGTTTTCTTTGTGCACAAAAAGTATTCTCATAGCTTCGTACGGTTGAACCACTGATGTCACATGGACTATTTTACCGATGTCCTTACGAAGTTTCTGTGCCTTGATCGTGGTAACATCCTTGCTGTCTATGGAGGGTCAGAGAGCTCTCGGATTTCATCAAAAATATCTTAATTTGTGTTCCGAAGATGAACGAAGGTCTTACGGGTTTGGAACGACATGAGGGTGAGTAATTAATGACAGAATTTTTATTTTTGTGTGAACTAACCCTTTAAAGACCAGAAATGGATGGGTCCGATAAAGGAGACAGTGTTCAGAATGTGTACTGTTGGGTGCCTCCAGGGACAGCGTTGGGAAACACAGCTTTAGACCTGCCTTCCTGAAGATTTCACTACCAGTCCTGCTTCAACACACCTGTTTGCAATTATCAAGTGTTCCTGAAGAACTTAATAAACTGGTTCAGGTGCATTTGATTAGGGTTGTAACTTTGCAGGAAGATGAATCTCCAGGAGAAACCCCTTCCTATACTAATCTCATACCAAGGGCCCGTCCCAAATGGTGCACTTGATGTGGTCTTCACTCATGCACGTCCATGAAGTCTAAGGCAACATAAGTCCACATCAAGAGCATTATTTTGGGAGAGAGGCCAATAGTATAAGATTAGTACATAGTATAGTATTCTTTGGTATGTAGCATTTGTTAACAAAACATGCCTGTCACAAAGGTCTCCACAAGAAATAGGGCTATAATTATCTGTCCTGCATTTGTTTGTTGTTGCTACTATATGTCTCCCCCTCATGTTATTAAGTACAGACTTAAACACTGTTGTTATAGAAAGCAAGTAATCAGTCTTTATTCAAACCACAAGATAGTACAAACGGTGATAAACAGAAGACAAACAGAAGAGGACAGGGACTGACGGGTTATTTTGCTGGACAGTGGGGTTTGGAGGAGGACAGGTCAGGATTGAATGGAGAGATCCTCTGTATGAGTTCATGAGGATGATGAAGAGTAATATATTCTAAACACGCAATAATGGACCTGAAGCAGCCCTCAAATGTTGCCAGGCAACAGGTAGATGTTTTCTTTATGGGATGCACGTAGACTCATATGCACATGTTCATGCATGACTGTGCATATAGTTTTCCTGTAGTTCTCTTTGTTTTGGTGTTCATGAAGGCATAAGCTCTTCATTTGTGATGCAGCAGTCATGGATGCATCTGAAATAATCCTGCAGGCTTTATGTACCATAATCCATTTCTCTCTGCTACTGCAACCAGGCCTCGACTAACAATAATCACGATCTAATACCTTGTTTAACCTTGAGCCTAATCCCTAACCCCTGCAGCTTTCAAAGCATCCTCAACCACGGCTCAAGAAGATCCGCAATTTCCAACGAAACTTTCAAATCGTCTGCATTGCATGTTGCTTCATTAATCCCAAAAATATTATTGCAAACCTACAGAAGAATTGTGCTACCTACAAACAATCCAGGAAGCATCTTTTCTGTTAATCTAAAATGAGTTTCCAGAAATAAAATAGCAGCTGGGTCATTCCGTGTCAACTCAACCAGAGGTCCCCAGCTCAAATTGTTGATTTTACTAATATTTTTGTCCAATAAGATTGTTTTGATAGAGGGAAACAAGATGCATTTCTATTTTCAACATTATTTATTCTTCAGACATTCTGCTTTAAATACAATTAGCATCAGCTGTATACAAAGTGACCAACATTTGGTTTTCAACTACTGAAAATGGGTAATATTCAACCATTTGAAAATGGAGCCTCATTGAGGTCCCCATATCTCTGGGACTGAAAGATGTAGGCCCTTGAAAATGAAGATTCTGAAAGAAAAGTTTATTGAGAACAAGAATCTAAAATCACATTCCGATATCTTTAATACTTCTTGAGTTATAGGCACACAAACGTTGGAGAAAAAAAAATATTTATGGCACCCAGACTTGTATGTTCAATGCAGTTGTTTTGACGGAAGAAAACAAGATATATCTCTAGTTTCAACTTTATTTGTTCTTCAGACATTCCTCTTTAAAAGAAAAGAAGTATCATATTTTTTGCAAAGTGACTTTCAATGGTTTTTGGCCATTGCAAATGTGTAAATTTTAATAGTTTGCTCCTGGAGCTATATTGAAAATCCAGTATCGCTGGAACCGAAACATACAGGGCCTTAAAAATGAAGATTTCAAAAGGAAAGATTGTAATTTGGCTCTGAATCTCAGGTGAAAATTGCCATTTTGAACCCCCTCTACAAAAAAGTGTTTTACCCAGTAAATATTCATCCATGACCGTTAATATTTTTGCTTTCATCACTATGCATGTCTGTCTTTCTTCAGAAAAAATAATATTAGCAAAATAAAAAATTTGAGCTGGGGAAGTTTTTGAAATTTGTTCTATTTGACACGGAACCACCCAGGTATAAGAACAAGATTTCGCTTGCGCAGTGATTAGGGCGTATCCAATCAGATACATTTGAACAGTCTTGCCGTTTGCACATTTAACTCAAAACATCCACAGATTCAGCAAACTGCTTTCGGGATCAATGCTGCAGTTATTGCAGTCACATCCATGCAGATACTGCTGGTTCATCACATGGCCTCCACAGCAGTTCACATACTCCCACAGGACTGTAATGTTTGGTCAACTATTTAAAATCTTTAAACCTGCAACCTTTGCGTTAGCAGCTCAAGATCTTAAAGGAGAGCGGTATTATGCATGTCCCTGTTATATACGTGCAAGGAACTGTTTTCAAAACTATTGCCCAATTCTATTTTATACCCCTTCACCTACCCCTTGTCCCTTGAAACAGAGTGTCAAGGGGTAGGGGTGAAAATATTCCCCTAAGAAATGGGACACCGCTACTATACCGTTACACTTCATCATACGTCGTCTAGCTCCTACAATACACACACCTATACTGCTGTGCTGATGTGCATTAGAGCCTTTAATCACCATTCTATATTAATGCGCTGCTTACTGACACACACACACACACACACACAGACACACACACACACACATATCGGAGATCGCGCAGCTTACACATCCAGGAGCAAAGAAACTTGTCAACGCTGTCCCGCGACTTTTATTAATACCATAGTTTAAATACTGAATTGCTATGTTATATTTTCCAGCAACAAGAGGATAAAATGACTGTTTTTGAAGTAAACTCACTCATTGTGAACCAAAAGAGAATCAAGACACCACTACCCCTTCATGTGAACACACGAAACGGATGGGTAGGGGTAAGGGGTAGAAATGGGATTGGGCCTATGTCTGTCTGTTCTTGGATTGGTTCCCCCTTTAAACAACTTGAATGCAGCATCATACTGTGAAAGTTTAGCTATAAGTGTCACATTCACAATCACCAACGTCAAATTTAGAAGATAGGGAATTCTTTTATCCCTCAGCCATTTTCTTTGAGATTTTGGCCCGAAGAATTCCTACACTGCCATTGTTGTAAGCGAGCATGGATTAAAGAGTCTTGACCAGGAGGAGTCTCGCGGTGCTGGGTCTCAAAGGAGACCGTATTGCAGCAGTAGGGGATTGTTGGATGGCGGAGTCATGTTCATTGCATCATTCTGTTCACAAGGGATTAAACAATGTCAAGTGTCGGCGAAGCCCTGCTGGGTTAAGCTGAACAAACTGTGTCCTGTTGAAAGCAAGACAACGTCTTTTGATATATCAAAGGCTCCTCGGCCCTCTGCTCGGATCTGCTGTTGTGTTTCAGATATGGCGACTTAAGTGGGCAAGACTCATGCAGGGCTAGAAAGGTTCATCTGGAGGTAGGGGATCTCTGTAGGTTGATGTCAAAAACATAATATTAGAGATGTAATAAGTGCAGTAGAACAGATGTATCTCACTGCGCCATTAGATTAGGCTGATGTGTCAAGGATGGCCACCGCTGTCTTTCTTCAACACTAATTGCTTTGACACCAGACAGGTCTCTATGGTGATATGAAGTGAGGTGAAGCGTTTGTGAAAAACAGCTTAACAAAAGGGAAGGAAAAACACACTGGTGCCACTCGTACCATGTTTTAATGGTGGTGTAACCTGACACGAGCCAAGTGATTGTAGTCCCAGAAACGCCGCCTCTCTTGATGGTCTTTGACTCCAGCTTGGTGACTTTTGAACTCTGTAACTTTTGAAAATTAATAAACTTGTGCTGTAGTTCAATTAAGTATTTATATTGTATTTCTAAGCACTGTAAGGCTTTAGTTGAGCTGCAGGAACAAAAACTGTTTGTAACTTATTTAAAATGAAGATTGGAAGCCATAGTTTAGTGATAGACTGGAAGTTATCTTGCATCAAATTGTCAGACACAATGTTTTTTTTTTGTTTTGTTTTTTTGTTAACTTTTTTTAACCGTATTTTAAAATGTTGCTATTGTACCAATTTCTGTAATCTTAGAAAACAGGAAGGATGGTTCCTCAAATATTTCATTGATAAATTCATTAACAATACTTACTGATTTTGTTTTGTGCTGGATGCTCTTGTTCACTTTCACTCACAGCAATCTGTTTATGTTAAGCGTTATTTTACTTTGCATTATTGCTCTGGATTTCACGAGTAATCGCTCTAAATGTAAACTGCATTAATGTTGATATTTCTTTGTAACACGGGTAATGTATAGCCTGATTTACAAAGCTAGCATGCAAGGGAGACTGAGTTGTAACTGTCAGTTTAAGCATCAACTATATTAATATTTTAAGACATAGGATGAGGACATGAAAGTAGAAACGACTCACTTTCTCTCAGTCTTTTAATTACTGTCATTTGCAGATCTAACCCTGTAAATGTTTCACAAATGTGGATGATGAACTGACAAAATATCTAAGCACCTTTAAATCAAGATTAAATTTACTTCAGAAAAATGTGTAAGATAGTAAGAAATGTTGGTTAATGGGCTAAAAATAATGTTATGCTTCTTTGCAGAACATATATTTTTAATTGTAATTAATACGATATAGCAGATCTCAACTGCTTGATTGCATCATGGAAATATGTGACCTTGGACCACAAAACCAGTCATAAGGGTAACTTTTTTGAAACTGATATCTATGCATCATCTGAAAGAAGAATAAATAATCTTTCCATTGATGTATGGTTTGTTAGGATAGGACAATGTTTGAAAATCTGGAATCTGAGGGTGCAAAAAAATCTAAATATTGAGAAAATCATCTTTAAAGTTGTTCAAATGAAGTTCTTAGCAATGCATATTACTAATCAAACATTAAGTTTTGATATATTTACGGTAGGAGATTTACAAAATATCTTCATGAAACATGATCTTTACTTAATGTCCTAATGATTTTTGGCATAAAAGAAAAATCGATAATTTTGACCCATACAATGTATTGTTGGCTATTGCTACAAATATCCCCCAGCGACTTAACACTGCTTTTGTGCTCCAGGGTCACATATTATCATACAGCTGTAATCTACTAAATGCAACTATAAGGCATGAATATATTAACATATTATAATCAACAACATCATCATTTGTGAATGTGAATTGTAAAAAGTACTATATAAATATATTTGTTTCTAGATTTTGATGCTTATAACAATAAAAGTTTCCAATTGGATACAATATTCTGTATATTTCCAGAACTTTACTATCAATTTTATAAAATTGATCTTGTTTTAAGAATATCAAGATATTTTGCAGTCTAGAAATGTATCCATTTTTACAGTGAGACAAAAACGTCCTTTTTGGCAGCATGTATCATCTGCAGAACCCAGCAGGTTCTTCTCAGGGATGAGAAAGTGAGAGCGACGCTGGTTTACAGTGTGTTTCGTGTGGGTGTTCTGCGGTGAAAGACGATCGTATGCAGGGTATTTAGAGAGTCTTCCGTTCTATACTGGTTCAAGTAAAGGACCTTTCTGTGAGATTTGTTACTGACGCTCCGATTATCCCCAAGGATTTAGTCTTACCTTGTGACAAGAGATGGAAATGAGTTTTGGAGGTATGAGCTCTAAAAGCTGCCTGGTAAATCTGGATTTATCTCGAGTGCATAAATAAAATACAGACTAGGAGTGGAGAATGCTAAGACGGCTCCCGATCATTCGTCCACTTCCATATCAGTAGCAAGTAGTGGATTTCTGAAACGATGAAGAAGAGTCATATCTATGTATCATCTATGTTTACATGTTTACACACGGATAATAGAACATAAATGATACTATTTATTAAAATAAAATCACATTAGAGTCTTTTCCTTTATGCATTAAACATCTCCGTAGAGCTTCCAAATACAGTAATTATTGCCTACAGTAACACATACACCTATATGGTTTTTTTGGTTTGGTTATTATTAACAATTGTCATTTTTGGACCATTACTTTATCAATCCTTGGTAAACACAAGGTGTCAATGAAGTGTAATTATGGTTATTACTTTAATTGCCTTTAGTCAGCATATCAGAACTAACCATACTTATTTTCTTACCAAAGACAGACATCTGCGGCTGTACAAACATCTGATTGGACGAGATTGTTTTACATTCTCTTAAATTACCTGTAAACTGTTCAAAAACCATTTATTGTTTCAGCTCTTAGAAAGAAATCAATCTAATCTGAAACTGTATCCACTGTTAGACAAGATGAGTTGTGCAGGCACTATTGGATCTGTTTTATGATTTCTCCTGCACCCTCGTCCTACTTTGCAAATGTAAATGTGTATATTTTTGTAAATATGCTGGTCCCACTGCCAGAATCATCTAGCCAGTGCATTAGTTTAAAACTGTCATTGATCCGCTTCAGTGCATGTCAGAATTTGTGCTATTTTTATCCTGACGTTGTCTTAAAAATGCGCCCCTATTGCCGTGAAATGCCTTCGGGCAGCAAACTTCAGTGTGCTCGGCTTTATATAGCGCTAAAACACAAGAGATCTGCCTTACAATTGATTCCAGAAGAGATGGTCGTGTGTTGCCCAAATGCCCCAAAAAATCATTAAAAAAACACATAAAACTGTAAATAATCCAGTTTTGATCAGACTGTTTTGTTGATAATTTTCAGTTCTGAAATATAAAATATAAGAATATTATATATGGGATAATATTATATGTTATATACATCGTCAACATTATTTATTCAGCATGATTTTGCTGCTTGCTGTTTGAGCAAGGCTTGTGATCTTTAAAAGGCTTTCTAGATTTAGAAGAGGATTTTGGAAGAGCGCTTGTGTGTCTCACACTTTTCTGAATGCCTGTTATAAAATGTGTATTAATTTTTGCATATTTGTTTCATGTAGCTGCAGAGATTTTTATCTTCATTTCCCTTCCTGATGCTCAAACAGCGGCAAATTCATCTCTATCCAATCATCCTCACATATACACCCTTTGATTTTTTTTACGCTTCCCACTCACAAACACACACATTTTAGCTGTTCTTCACACAAAAGTGTTGATTGCCTTAGAAGACTTGAAAGAAGTCATATATACTGCTTTTTGTTACTTTTAATAGCTTGCCATCTTAAATCAGTTATTATATCCAAAAGCGCAGCTTGGGTATTATGCTGAACATCTTTATTTTTTATTTAGTGGGGTAGAGAAAGTCACATGAAACCAATATGAGGCTGAGTAAATAATTCCAAATATCAAATGCTTCTCATTTGGTGACTCAGACATGCACGGTACATACAGTATACACAGAATCCGTGACCTTGAGGTTGTTATTGTCATGCTCTTCCATCTGCAAGAACATTAACACTGAGTGAAAACTGTGACAGTCTGTAATGTAAAGCTCTTCCGGCTCGGCTGCAAGCGAAGGTGTGATGCGTTTGCTCTCGTAAATCTCTCTAATCTCCTTATTAACTAGCTTTGATCTGTCTCTTCTCATATTTGCGAGAGAGCTTGTGACACCTGGGTCCATGTGGGAGGGCAGATAGGTCATGATTAGCCTTAGACTCCATTTAACTACAGATTTTAAGGTTGTGTTGTAGTACCACATTAACCAGCATTCCAGGCTTTTATACCAGAAATGGCAAGTTTACTTTCTTTTTTAGTATTATTATTATAATCATTAATATAAAATGTTTTCCTCAGAAATAATAATAAATAAACATTACTTTTTTTTAATGTCCATCCATTGTGGATATTTGTACATCTTGTATAATTGTGTTCGGTCAGGTTTATAATATTTCATGCCGTTAGGCATACACTCATTACATTAATTTGAGGCTGATGTGAAAGTTAAGTAATTGTTTTGCATATTTGACCTTTTTTGCAATTACTTGAGTAACATAGATTTAAATGTCTCCTTGATTGTCACAATTTTAAGGAATATTACTTAAAGTTTTTGAAAAAAAAATCTTAATTCATTTTGCTGGTCTTACTATGAATGATTCATCCATGCATTTTGTATATAGATCATAGATTATATAGATATTCTTGTAAAACCTGTTAACTGTATGGAGTAGCAAAATGCACCACAATGTAAAAATGTATCAAAACAGTTTGCATCGTGACAAAAAATAATAATAAAATAAAGTAATATATAATAAAAAAACTAAACTTTTTTTGCTTCTTGCAAATGGTTCTCTTCCCACTGTCAAAATAGCATTATTTATGTACTTACTTACTTGCTTACTTTATTAAAGAAAGAAAAATCCCAGTTTATTTGATATTATTTATTGAAGAGTTTGAACGGCCCAAGCATAAAGCCTTGGGGAACACCACATCACAATAGAATTTACTAGACACAGCTGAACGAAACTGTTGTTCTACACTGAACGTATAATACTGTGGTTTAATAATTTGAGTTTACAGAAAAACAGGATTTCAGTTTAGGATGGAAACAGGATTGGGTTTAAGCTTTGGGTGATTTATGCTTCAGTAACACCGCACATCAGGGACTAAGTGGTCTTGATGCTATCACCCCATGAATGTTAAAAATAACACATCCTGTCCATATGAGACCAGTGAAAGCTTGACCCTGTAACCACACAAAGACCCTCAATTCACCATTGCATCTGTTGCTGCTCATGATCACTGTTGTCTGTGGACTTAATTACCACGCCTCCAGATCATTGTGCTGAAATCAGTGCTCATCAGCATTAGAAGAGTGTCTGAATAGTAAATGTAAATGTGAAATAGAGATGCATATCAATCTCTCTCTTAAATAAACATAGATTACTTCAATGATGTAAAAAAAAAAAAGATTTCCAAGAATAGGGTACAAAATATGTATGTGTGTGTGTGCGTGTGCGTGTATATACATGTGTATATGTATAACAAGCAGAATGTCAAAACATACTCTTCCTGTGATATGACTCACTTCTTTCCGCTGATGTCGCATTCAAATCTGCCTCTATTCTGGTGTGCAGCACTCACATTTCGCAATCTAATCAATAACTGATGGATAAGATTAAGTCCTGCCCTGCTTTTTCTTGTTTGATAAGCAGTTTCATTCGAACATACGTCACAATACGCAAGTCAGTCGCAGTTTCTATTTCATATCGACTGCATATCGACATTGTCTGTTAATAGGGTTGCATGCAAAATGTGGGACACATATGGAGCGAGATTATTCTCAGCAATAATTCACGCAAAAGACACGTATCCCAGTTCACATTCATGAAACCTTATTCACATGCATGAAATTATATATATATTTACAAAAACCTATTCACGTGCACAAAATAAGAATATATAGCGAGGCCACAGTTCAAGTTAGATTCAGCAGAGGTATATGCAGTTGATCGTTTGATTTCAGTTTACTAGCCTAGTAAAGGTGTATTGTTTTACAATTCTAAAATGAATGTAGTAATAATGCATGATAAAAAAATATGTTGAAACTGTCAAAATGGATGGGTTGCAGCATGACTGTCTTGAAAGAGTTACATTTCCAAATTCACGTCACCTCATTACTTGTGGTAGGGGATGAAGTGGAAATAATAGGGTCACGGGTTGTCTCAGCAATTTGTACATCATCAGCCTCACAGTTCTGACATTATTAGTATCTGCAGCATAAACAAACTTAAATGAAATGTACATGGTCTCCAATGTGTGCATGTTATCAGCTAAACGCTTGCCATAGCAGGACTTGACCTACAAGACTGCTGTGACAGCTCTTTCATATTCTCAGTAAACAAAAACACAAGTGACTGCATGAAAAATATCCACAAAATATATTTTCATAACCTTCTATTTATTTACGACGTGTCCCATCAATCAAAACCTTTTTTATGCTTTACATTGAGTTTATGAATATCTTAATGTGGTATGGTGTCCACGTAAATAACGATTCTTTATTAAATAAACATAATAATCAATCAATATTAAATCATAACACACTCTGGACTAAACAGCAGCCGCTGGCTTACTCTGGTCACTTAGCAAATGACCCATCTTACTTTCAAGTTTTAAGTGAACATGCAAAAATAAAACAATATACGCTTGCGTGCATCGTATCTTTTGCATGAATTATTATTGAGACTAATCTCGCTCCATAGACACAATGCTGATTACAGTCAAGAAGGTCAAGTGTCTTCAGAGTAATTTCTAACTAATCTAATAGTCTTCATTTGTGCCTGCAATGCTTTTAAGTAAAGAAAGATCGAAATGTGCCCTATTTGTTGAAAGTGGTTTTTTATGCCAGAGAAATTTCCACTGTCATGCATTTCATAGACAACATAATGAGTAAACACAATCTAGATCAATTAAACATGGACATCATTCCCACTGATTCCATAATATAAGGGGTGCGGTGTTCCTCGCAGTCAGCCGCTGTGAGAATGCGTAATTACGTGTGTATGTATGTAAGGAGATCGTGTCAGTCTGTGTTTGATCCTGAGCGCAAGGTCAGTCATGATGAGGACTGAAGGTGAGGAGCTGCAGGCAGAAACCCGAGGCTCAATCGATCCAAGCTATTTTAAAAGATTAGGGAATTAGCTAATGTTGAAGGCAGAGCAGAGATGCAGGAATGCTTACTGAAGCATCACATGATGCTGCTGCTGTGGGATTGCAGCTGCAGAAATATTTGCTGTTGCTGGGTGAATTTGCACAATGCATTTGAAACAACTTTTCTGACATGGGTTGGCTATTAGGATTTCTTAAAGGACCTAACATTCGACTAATTTCAAAATCTTTAGAAACATTTCACTGAAAAATGTACATTCATTTTTCAGTTCACTCAGATAGTTATTCTCATGATATGATGTAATGAAGAAAAAATGTATTAGATTTATTAATAAATTGCATTTATTGTTATGCTCATAGTATGATTTGTAATGAAACAATTAAGTTTATTAATTTTTTTCAATTCACTCAGATAGTTATGCTCAATGCAATTTGTGATGAAGAAAAAAAATATAACATTTCTTATTTTATTGAATTCACTCAGTTCTGCTCACAATATTTTTAATGAAAAAAAAACATTAAATGTATTAAATTATTGAATTCATTCAGATTGCTTCAGTTCATGCTTGTGATATGATTAGTAATGTAGGAAAAAAAATTAACGTTAAAATAATTTTAAGTATTTGAAATAACATAAGTTCTTATATTCCTAGTTTGATCAGCATTTGATACATTTTCTTAGAATTCCATTTATTTAAATTTCTCCTCCTGTTATTCCAATTCAAATACCTGGTCATCATCCTGTAGATTCAAATTACAACTCATGAACCAAAAAGGAGCCAATTCTAAAATTCTGAATTTCACTAAATTTTCATCTTTTAGAATAGAGTATAACAGAATATTTGTTATGAATAAATATGAATATGTATATATGTGTGTGTGTGTACATACAGTGGTCACAGTGCTGGAGTCGGTGGTAGTTTGCAGGTTAAAGCAGGTCTGATTGCAATCAGTCTCTATGATGAGGCTTGTGAAAGGCTAATTATCATAATGACTGAATTTACTCTATAAATGTTCATTCAGCAGCCTGCGATCATAATCATCAACATAATCACAACCTTCGCCAATTCTGTTTTGTTGGCCCTCATTCCATCTCCAAGGTGACCCTGACACATATGCATGCACACACACACACACACACACACACACACACACACACACGTCTGGTCTGCTATCCTTGTGGGGACTCTCCATAGGCCTAATGCTTTTTCTACGGTACAGACCATATTTTCTATTGCCCTACACAACCCCTACACCAAAAACCTACCCCTTACTGGAAACTTCCTGCCTTTTTAGGTATGAAATTGACCCTATTTACTTACTGCCGAAGTCTTAAGACGTATCGTACAATTAATGTCAGTGTTTTGGGGCTTTTTTTGCAAGATGCTTTTAGGTAAAAGGCTTAATATTCAATCTGTAATGCCTCCAATTAGTCAGCTCAGCTCTATTATCAGCTTCACTTTTGGTTCGCATCTTCAAATCTTGCTCTGAGCCGCTTAGAGAAAATGTAACTACGTTTAGTTCAAATCCCTGAGCACAGCTGCACCTTTTAGCTAGTTAATGGGCTTTTCGCTTACACACATTACATTTACCAACATAAACCGGTGTCATAGCTGGAGCAGTGATTTGGTGTTTTGTTGTTTACGGAGACATGCAGACATTTAGTGGCTTGATATTTCACTTAAATGAGGAGGCTCTTCTCTTTTTTCTATTAAATGTTGGAGATTGATGATTTGGCTCCTTTGTGATGTGTCCTGAAATCCCCTGTAGGTGATGAGAGTGGCTGCTTTTGTAATTAGTTCTGCTTGCAGAAAATTGGGTCAGTAATTAGCAAGTGGGGGAGGCTTCAGATTTATTTATTTATACATTAATTTGTGCATTTATGCATTTATCTATATTATTATGCTTTCGTCCATCTATTCTTTTTATGCATTTATGTATCTATACAGTTATGCGTTTATTTATGAATGTATTTTTTCTTAATGCTTTTATCTATTTTTTCAATTATCTATTTTTGCAATTATTTATTATTTTTTTTTTTTTATTTGTGCATGCATGCATTTATTTATGCATTCACACATTAATCCATACATTTATGAATGTATTAATTTGTGCTTTTATTAATGTATTTGCCCATTTATTTGTCTGTACATTTTTTTTATGTGGAGTTATATTGGAAATTTGATGAATATACTAAAAGGTAAGATTCAAAAAGAAATGTTAGTGTTCTCAACTCTCTGAATGCAAATAGATGTAGATTACAGTTGAATAAAGGAATGGAAATGGATGCTGATTTTTAACACTCTGTGTTAAGACTTGCACGGCAGGTCTGTTCAGGCTGGTGATGAGTGAACTGTGTGCAGAGACTTGAGGTATAAATTGATTTTCTCCTTTTAAAATGGCCATCCGGGCTCTATCTTGGAGCTAATTTAGCCCTAAGAGCTAATTTTAGAGTCTTCTTCATCCTGATTGAGGTTCCAATGTTTCTACTTTACCTGCTGAACTGATGATCTTTCAGCTCGGTGGTGCTTTGTTGCAGTTTGTTGGATTGAGAACACTGAAAGGATACAGTTTACAGCTTGCTCTGACAAGAACAACACACTTCATGAGACCGTCTGACTGTAAACCCGTTCTTGAATGAATTGGATTAGAATAGATTGAACCACGCTGCTCCAGGCCGGGCCGGATTGACTGGTTTATCAGAAAGAGTTGTTTTAAGCAGGGCTTGAAAACGAAAAAAAAAAAAAAAGAATAATAAATTTAAATCGGTTCACTCCAAGAAGAATCGATATTTTAACGTTTCTGTTCCTGCGTTCCTCTGTATTATTATCATTCCGAAACCGGTTTGAGTAGAAAAAAATAATGGTTAATAACATTATTTTTAAAAACTTTTTCTTCGTCTATAATAATTGTTAAAAAACGCCATTTATAAAATTGCGATTTGAGAGGAAAAGAAACATAAGTCGCATAAGCTCACGTCACATTTTATTATAACATACAGAAATAATGTAGCCTAGGCTAAAATGTGAATAAAGCTAAATGTTTACAAACATTTTAAACAGCATATACGTATATATGATAAATACAGTTATTAGTTTCCTTTTCGCCACAACAAATTCTCTAACGTTAGACTATGTGTTTAAAAACACCAATCCAAAAACAAATACAGAGTTCTGGCATGAAACTCTAGATGGCGCAGTCCGATAGGTCTAACTCAATCTGACCTAATGACATCATTATCACATGGCTCAGCTGATTGGTTCTCTCCTGTATCGGTAGCCAATGAGCTCGCTGCTCAACATTCAAATATATGACTAGAGCTTGCCGTAGCAGTTGCAGCTTGCTTCAGAAACCCTCCACCTTCCCCAGCTCCACCTGTATAGATCTGCTACGAGGTGATTGATGTATGCTATATGGGGGTTATTTCATGTATGTTATATTTGCAGCAGCAGTATTTCTTACATGCTCACAGCAGCATGTTGTGGATGTATTGGCAGTAGCAAGTCTTGCCAAGACCAAATACATTAACATCGTCATGTACATTACCATGTCAATCCCTCCGAGAGTTGTCATGACAGAAATTAATTTAAGGTGAAACGGATGCCTACCTCTCTCATTTGGCATGAATCCAAATGTTTCCATATTCACGACATATCTGGATACTTAAATATTATTTATTATAGGCTTTGTACTTCACTCGCATTGATGCAAACATCATCTTTCGCATCGGCTAAGTAAACAGCACAGTGAGGCGGTGGTCACGCTGAACGCAGCAGATTGTACAACGGAGCAGTGTTACGTTTTATATGTTTCTTTAACTTTTTCATTTGATGTATTTTCATTTGATAATGAACAGGCTGCAATGTCTCAAATATATGTTGTGTCTGTGTGCGCGTGAGGCGCCGGCGCGATCATACCAACGCTGGTTGGTCATACAGATAGAAGCAAGACATCATTCAAAACTGTCGCGCTTTTGCAAAATAGATAAAACTGTAAAGCTTTTGCAAAATAATGAAAACTAGCTACTTTGTGCTGTCTCGTTTTCCTTTCCATGAACTTTGGATCGTGTCACAATAAACCAAAACTCAGCACATATTTTTCTTTCGTTTTGTTACTCTGTCAATGATTAAGTGAAATATATTTTGTGTATAGGCCAATATAGGCTATTCCTTTTATGTATCAATGTATGGTCAAATTATACACTCAGTGAGGTCAAAAGTCAGGGCGCACATTCTGTGAGGTCAGAGGTCACAGCACACACTTGGCGATGTCAGAGGTCAGAACACATTTAGTAGGGTCAGGAGTCACAGAATATTCTCTGTGAGGTCAGAGGTCAAAATCATTCAGTAGGGTCTGAGGTCACAGCACAATTTTGGCAACGCCAAAATACACACTCAGTGAGGTCACGTCACAAACACTTGGTCACAGCATGCATTTGGTGAGATCAGAGGTCCAAATAGACGCTTTGTGAGGTCAAAAGTCAAAACACACATTCAGTTCCGTCAGTGCACACACTCTGTGAGGTCAGAAGTCAAACACACTCTGTGAGGTCAAAGGTCAAACACACTCTCTATGATGTCAGAGGTCAAACACATTCTTTGTAAGGTCAGAGATAAAAAAAAACCTAAATTTTCTGCGAGGTAGGTGGTCAAACACTCTCTGTGAGGTCAGAGATAAAAAAACTAAACTTTGTGAGTTTTGAGGTCTAACACACACTGTGAGGTCAGAGGTCAAACACACTCTGTGAGGTCAGAGGTCAAACACATTATCTGTGAAGTCAGAGGTCAAAGACACTGTATGTGAGGTCTGAGGTCAAACACTGTCTGTGAGGTCAGCGGTCAAACACACTCTGTGAGGTCGGAGGTCAAACAGTCTCTGTGAAGTCAGAGATCAAACACTCTCTGTGAGGTCGGAGGTCAAACACACTTTCTGTGAAGTCAGAGATCAAACACACTCTGTGAGGTCGGAGGTCAAACACTCTGTATGTAAAGGTCGGAGGTCAAACACACTCTGTCAGTTGATGTTGTTGGTGTGTGTCTCTTTGGAGTCTGATGTCGGTGTTCTGTCCGCTGCTCCTGTCTCTCATCTCTGTGCTGTTGTCTCTTCTCTTTCTCTCTGTGTTGTGTTTATCGCTTGACTGTGAAGTTGAGCCCTACTGCAGTGGAGGAGGACAGCAATTGTGAAGTCAGAGGTCAAACACTATGTGAGGTCAGAGGTCAAACACACTCCTTGTGAGGTCAGAGGACAAAGACACTGTATGTGAGGTCAGAGGTCAAACACTCCCTGTGAGGTCAGAGGTTAGACACTCTCTGTGAGGTCAGAGGTCAAACACACTCTGTGAGGTCAGATGTCAAACACATTCTCTGTGAAGTCAGAGGTCAAACACTCTGTGAGGTCAGAGGTCAAACACACTCTCTGTGAGGTCAGAGGTCAAACACACTCTCTGTGAGGTCAGAGGTCAAACACAGTCTGTGAGGTCAGAGGTCAAACACAGTCTGTGAGGTCAGAGGTCAAACACACTCTCTGTGAGGTCAGAGGTCAAACACTCTCTGTGAGGTCAGAGATAAAAAACTAAACTTTGTGAGTTTTGAGGTCTAACACACTCTGTGAGGTCAGATGTCAAACACATTATCTGTGAAGTCAGAGGTCAAACACTCCCTGTGAGGTCGGCGGTCAAACACACCTTTTGTGAGGTCAGACACTCTCTGTGAGGTCAGAGGTCAAACACTCTCTGTGAGGTCAGAGATAAAAAACTAAACTTTGTGAGTTTTGAGGTCAAACACTCCCTGTGAGGTCGGCGGTCAAACACACCTTTTGTGAGGTCAGAGGTCAAACACATTATCTGTGAAGTCAGAGGTCAAAGACACTGTATGTGAGGTCTGAGGTCAAACACTGTCTGTGAGGTCAGCGGTCAAACACACTCTGTGAGGTCGGAGGTCAAACAGTCTCTGTGAAGTCAGAGATCAAACACTCTCTGTGAGGTCGGAGGTCAAACACTCTCTGTGAGGTCGGAGGTCAAACACACTCTCTGTGAAGTCAGAGATCAAACACACTCTGTGAGGTCGGAGGTCAAACACTCTGTATCCAATGGTCGGAGGTCAAACACACTCTGTCAGTTGATGTTGTTGGTGTGTGTCTCTTTGGAGTCTGATGTCGGTGTTCTGTCCGCTGCTCCTGTCTCTCATCTCTGTGCTGTTGTCTCTTCTCTTTCTCTCTGTGTTGTGTTTATCGCTTGACTGTGAAGTTGAGCCCTACTGCAGTGGAGGAGGACAGCAAGCTGTCGGTAAGTATTGTCCATAGTCTGTGTGTCGGTCTGTTTACTCGTGTTTGTGCTGTGTTGTAAAGCATGACTTTATTTAATGAAACCCTGTGATCCACAATAGAAGAAAGAGCCACTCCTGAGAGTTTATTATTATTGTTTTAAATATATTTCCAGACAGATAATAGAAGGATAAGCTAAATGAATGGATGGATAAATACATACCCACCCAAAAAGAATATGACAGACAGACGGATGTGTTGATGGATAGAAGGAGAGAGAGAGAGAGAGAGAGATGGCACCTTGACATCTGCAAGCACTGATCCCTGATCCTTGGAGCAATTTACTCAGCGTTTGTCTCAGCACAACACACACACACACACACACACACCCGACACCTGTATGATTGTGTTAATCAGCAGCTGACTCTTCAGATTGCACTTACATGTTTCCATAGCATCAGCTGCTCTGAAGACGTATTAAGCCCGCTCTTAACCCTTGACCCCAGTCACCCTGACCGCCCCTCCCTGACCTCTGATGGGTCAGGACAGGGCTGTCCTTAGCTGACGCAGGGCCCTCCTCAGTCCATTCGTGATCGCGTCCCGGGGAGGGGGGGTGTCTGGTTCCCCTCTGTCCGTTCGGAATCGCGCTCCGGTTGGGGAGGGGGAGGGGGACAGCCCTCGGTCAGGACTTCCAGACCGCTTTGATTGACGTGTTTATCCTCCTATCACAGGTCAAACCCCGGCTGCAGAGAGGAGGAAGCTCCGCCTCTTTACACAACAGCCTAATGAGGAACAGCATCTTTCATCTGATGATCCACACACTCGACCCTCTCAGTGAAGGTAACACACACACACACACACACACACTCCATCCACATTGAGTAGGAGCAGAACAGTGTTCTAAATTATTTAAACTTAATATTAAACCATACATTTAAGGTTTTGGTCTTATTTATAATATTTCTTATGTGGTACAATACTAAAACCATAATAAGCATATTCAAGTGAATTTGTCAAATCCCGTGAAGACATGCCATATTCCAGCACAAAATAAAAATAAAAATATAATAAATGAATAAATGAAATGACAATTAAATATAATGCATTTTTAAAAATAGCTTTTTGATTTAATAAAGAAAAAATATGCTTATTAAATGTGTATTTTAATCTACTACATATCTACTCTGTAAATATATTATTTGAATATACAGTTAGGTCCATATATATTTGTACATAGGCACATTTTTTATTATCTTAGCTGTTGACCAAAACATATTCAAGTTACAGTTATATAATGAATATGGGTTTGTGTCCTGGAGCTGGCGATGTGATTTGCGTCAGTTGTTTTGTAGAGCATAAACACGAGCGACATCTGCGTGGGAACTTTTTAGCTCTTGTGCAAAACTCCCAATCACAGAGATTCCTATTGAAGTGACTGGATTTCAACAGTCCCAGCTGAAGCCGCTCGTCCTGCTGTCTGTATCTGTTTATTCACAGCATTCAGAGACACTGGATGCTGTTAGTTTCTTTCAGGTTTCCATGTGTGTTTGTCACTTTTCATTGTGTGTTTTTCCTTGCTAAAGCTCCATCTCGTGTAACCCATAACCCTGGTATCTTGTGTTGCTCATTCACATACAGTATGTGTAAATAATGACTTTAATCACTCACAACAACCTGCACTGATTCATGCATTTTTGTAGACGCATAAACAAAAAAATAATGGCTGATTGATTTCATATTGATTTTTTTAAAATGTTTTCTCCCAAGCACTGTTTACTGTTTCTCCTAGCTTTTATCAGTTAATTTAATCTATTTTTTTTAGCAAAAAGTAGTGTAATTAAATTAGTCAGATTAGTTACAGACTTATACATTACAAATATCTTACTATTTTTAAATTTTATATTATTATTTTAATATCTTCAGACCGTATAGTCACAGTATTTGAAAATGTCATAATATATATATATATATATATAGTCTTTTT
>NW_015506243.1:52919-63258 GCF_001515645.1 Sinocyclocheilus grahami | reverse complement strand
TATATATATATGTATATATATTTTTTTTCATTTGATTTAGTTTATTGTTTTTTTTTCTTACATATTAGTTAGAAAAAGGCACACTTTTCTGTGTTTCTCGCAGCATCACAGCATCAAGCATCAAACTCGGTGAAACTCCACCTGTTACATAAACACAAAGACACATCGTGATTGTGGTCGTTATATACTGTATTTGTTTTAGTGGCTTAAAGGGTTAGTTCACCCAAAAATGAAAATTTGCCCATAAATTACTCACCCTCAAGTCATCCTAGGTGTATATGACTTTCTTCTTTCAGACGAATCCAGTCGGAGTTATATTAAAAATGGTCTTTGATCTTTCAAGCTGTTTAATGGCACTCAGCGGGTGTTGCATGCATCAGTCCAAAAGAAGTTAAAAAAAAGCGCCCATCCATAAAAAAGTGTCTCACACGGCTCCGGGGGGTGAACAAAGGCCTTCTGTAGAGAATCGATGCGTTTTTGTAAGAAAAATATCCATATTCAAAATTTAATAATCACTTTAATGTAGCTTGCGCTCGCTGTTGTACACGGAAGCAGCTCCGGGCGGATGACGTATGAGTTCAGCTTTGAGCAGGCGCCGCTCAGAAGTGACGTACGCGGAAGCGCAGCGGAGAGATCAAAACAAAACAACGGACACTTATTAGAGGTACAAAACGAGGATTTGTAAAGAAGAATGTCGGAGGATTTCGATATAAGCCAAGAGGAGACTGGTTTTCAGAGAGATTCATTTTGACCACATCACCTCCTCATTCTCACTGACACTTATACGTGTGTGTGTATGTGTGTGAGTGTGTGAGTGAGTGAGTGAGCGTGTGTGTGTGAGTGTGTGTGTGTGAGTGTGTGTGTGAGTGTGTGTTGTTTGTGTCTTTGTGCTGGTGTACATGTGCCAGCATGTGTTTCCTTACCCTTGTCTCTGTGTGTGATATTGTAGAGCTGGGGACTTATGGCAAGCTAAAATATTATCACTCAATGACCGAGGAAGGTAAGACTCTTTCTGTCAACCCTCATGTTTCTCTCATTCTGCTTCGTCTCTCTACCCACGATGCTGTTTGTTCATGCGTGTGTGAGAAAGAGAGGTTTCTTCTCCATTTTTAGTTTCATGACCCTCTTGCCGAGATTTCACTCACATAAGTGCAAATCGTGATTTTCATCCCTAATTTAGTATCATTTTGAATTTTCATGGTTGTTTTCTTTCATCCCTTCCATTTATTTTTATTTATTTTTTGGTTGTTCTTTGTAAGTTTGTTCTTGTTTGTTTATAAGAGTTTTTATTTTATATATATATATATAAATGCATGATCAGAAAATATTTGAAGTAAAATAGTAAAATATTTAGAGTTATCACTGTAAAGCCTGCCATATGAAATAATAGTAAAAGCTATATTGTATTTATTTATTTTTTAATTAAAGTGTTATTGGACCTTTAGACAAACGGTTTGCATTTTGTTTTTTGTTTTTTTGTATTTGTGTTTTCTATTTTTGTGTTGAGGATCAAATTTGATACATCAGGCTTTTATGGCTCATATTGTCTGATATAGTGAGAATATGGAGTTAAAAGCAGCTCAATTGTATTCAGGAAAAAAAAATTGCTGCAGATGCTGATATTTATAAGATAAAATTAAGATGAAATTCTGATGCTTGTAATGTAAATCAATGAGATCTGTATAACAGTGCAGCAGATACTGACATAAAATGATATAAATACCATTCGTCACACTATAGCTCCAAAAATATGTCTTAGTAAGATGATATTTAAATGATCCAAACATATAATGCAATGCAATCCAATGATGATAAAGTCTCCTCAGAAGATGTGAGATGTTCTGGAGGCTTGTGAAGATCATTCCTCCGCTGAGGAACAGTGAAAGTAAAGCTTCTGGAAACAAACGCTCCTCAAAAGATCCTGAGGATCAGATTTGAGACTCTAAAACATGATTGAATCAAGTAAACCTAAGTTGCTTTAATTACGTGTTCATCTTGAAATATTACTAACAATATCGAAGTTATTCTCATGTTTACTTGATAAAAATCATTAAAGATTTGACAGAAGAAATACATGTGAAGCACGAGCTGAAGGTGGATGTTTGTGCAATTACACTAAAAGACCTTTACTTGCTAAAAAGCTTTAAACTATCAGTCAGATGACAGAAGGCATGGATTGTGTGCGACGGGTTTCTCAGTAAAGTTTTGATCATATTGATCATTTAAAGGCTTTAGAAATTTAGCAAATATAATAAAGTAGCTTTGGGGTCAAAACGGGAATTTTCTGACATTTGAATTTTAACATAAATAACCTTTAGCAGATTTTCTTTTTAAGGAAAGTGGATGTGGATCATCCAGTACTGAACATGTCCAAACAGATGCTTTAAAGAATGAGAAAGTCTCAAGTAGCAAGTCATGATTAATGACTTTTGCTAAATATCCTTCCCAAACATCCTGTTTCGATAAATACATCCATGCATGAAAGAAAACCGGGTGCTTTTAATAGTCTTTAAAATGCATTAGCCAGAACGGTGAGTGGAATGCACACAGAGTTTTTTGCATTGCCCGTCACCGTCTGTAACCGCTCAGCAATCCGTGAGAGTCAGATAAAACGGCCGGTTGCATTCAGACACACACAGAAATAGATGGTAAGAAACGTACGTCACGGTGTGGAGACCAAGAGTGAGTCATTCTATAACTAGAGTTATGCACGGGATAATGCAATAATAACAGCCCGTCACTCTCTCTCACACGTCTCACTAATGCAATAATGTCACATCTTCTTAGACATCTGTTATGGCTGAGTTGCTTAAGTCTCTTTGAGGATCCATAACATCTAAGGCAACAGATTCTGCGTTTGTGTGTTTGTTACACTGAGTGACGGGCTTCTAATTTTAGTTCCCTCCTCCGTACTAAGCAGACTTTGATGTTGTAATATTCAGCATGGGATGGTACATGAGTAAATATTTCATCTGACTCTATTTAGAGAAGCTCCGGTTGTGTTCAGAATAACCTGACAATAACCTAGACTATACCTGTCTATAGTAAACACCTGTGAAAAAGAAGTGCACTTAATTGAATTGAATGCACCATTGCAATGTACTTAAAATATTAAAAGAGAGAGAGAGATATTGTAGCGAATCAGCTCATGGGGAAATATGAATAATTAACCATAACTAGTTATAATTAACTATTCATATTTTAGATCCACTGTAGATATTTAGCTGACCACTCAGGGTCAACTGTCTTGTCAATTCTAAGACGTTAATTTCCTGGTTAAGAAAAATAACTTTCTTACTGTACAATTCTATAAGCTTGTAACGTAAATCTGCATGATTATTCACTCCGGTTATGAGTAAACAATGAACACGTCAAGTGTGATACAAGTAAGGTTTTATTAACTACATAAACACTCAAACTAGTCTAACATACTACATAAACACATAAATTGTGTGTGTTTCCTTACCCGTGTCTCTGTGTGTGATATTGTAGAGCTGGGGACTTATGGCAAGCTAAAATATTATCACTCAATGACCGAGGAAGGTAAGACTCTTTCTGTCAACCCTCATGTTTCTCTCATTCTGCTTCGTCTCTCTACCCACGATGCTGTTTGTTCATGCGTGTGTGAGAAAGAGAGGTTTCTTCTCCATTTTTAGTTTCATGACCCTCTTGCCGAGATTTCACTCACATAAGTGCAAATCGTGATTTTCATCCCTAATTTAGTATCATTTTGAATTTTCATGGTTGTTTTCTTTCATCCCTTCCATTTATTTTTATTTATTTTTTGGTTGTTCTTTGTAAGTTTGTTCTTGTTTGTTTATAAGAGTTTTTATTTTATATATATATATATAAATGCATGATCAGAAAATATTTGAAGTAAAATAGTAAAATATTTAGAGTTATCACTGTAAAGCCTGCCATATGAAATAATAGTAAAAGCTATATTGTATTTATTTATTTTTTAATTAAAGTGTTATTGGACCTTTAGACAAACGGTTTGCATTTTGTTTTTTGTTTTTTTGTATTTGTGTTTTCTATTTTTGTGTTGAGGATCAAATTTGATACATCAGGCTTTTATGGCTCATATTGTCTGATATAGTGAGAATATGGAGTTAAAAGCAGCTCAATTGTATTCAGGAAAAAAAAATTGCTGCAGATGCTGATATTTATAAGATAAAATTAAGATGAAATTCTGATGCTTGTAATGTAAATCAATGAGATCTGTATAACAGTGCAGCAGATACTGACATAAAATGATATAAATACCATTCGTCACACTATAGCTCCAAAAATATGTCTTAGTAAGATGATATTTAAATGATCCAAACATATAATGCAATGCAATCCAATGATGATAAAGTCTCCTCAGAAGATGTGAGATGTTCTGGAGGCTTGTGAAGATCATTCCTCCGCTGAGGAACAGTGAAAGTAAAGCTTCTGGAAACAAACGCTCCTCAAAAGATCCTGAGGATCAGATTTGAGACTCTAAAACATGATTGAATCAAGTAAACCTAAGTTGCTTTAATTACGTGTTCATCTTGAAATATTACTAACAATATCGAAGTTATTCTCATGTTTACTTGATAAAAATCATTAAAGATTTGACAGAAGAAATACATGTGAAGCACGAGCTGAAGGTGGATGTTTGTGCAATTACACTAAAAGACCTTTACTTGCTAAAAAGCTTTAAACTATCAGTCAGATGACAGAAGGCATGGATTGTGTGCGACGGGTTTCTCAGTAAAGTTTTGATCATATTGATCATTTAAAGGCTTTAGAAATTTAGCAAATATAATAAAGTAGCTTTGGGGTCAAAACGGGAATTTTCTGACATTTGAATTTTAACATAAATAACCTTTAGCAGATTTTCTTTTTAAGGAAAGTGGATGTGGATCATCCAGTACTGAACATGTCCAAACAGATGCTTTAAAGAATGAGAAAGTCTCAAGTAGCAAGTCATGATTAATGACTTTTGCTAAATATCCTTCCCAAACATCCTGTTTCGATAAATACATCCATGCATGAAAGAAAACCGGGTGCTTTTAATAGTCTTTAAAATGCATTAGCCAGAACGGTGAGTGGAATGCACACAGAGTTTTTTGCATTGCCCGTCACCGTCTGTAACCGCTCAGCAATCCGTGAGAGTCAGATAAAACGGCCGGTTGCATTCAGACACACACAGAAATAGATGGTAAGAAACGTACGTCACGGTGTGGAGACCAAGAGTGAGTCATTCTATAACTAGAGTTATGCACGGGATAATGCAATAATAACAGCCCGTCACTCTCTCTCACACGTCTCACTAATGCAATAATGTCACATCTTCTTAGACATCTGTTATGGCTGAGTTGCTTAAGTCTCTTTGAGGATCCATAACATCTAAGGCAACAGATTCTGCGTTTGTGTGTTTGTTACACTGAGTGACGGGCTTCTAATTTTAGTTCCCTCCTCCGTACTAAGCAGACTTTGATGTTGTAATATTCAGCATGGGATGGTACATGAGTAAATATTTCATCTGACTCTATTTAGAGAAGCTCCGGTTGTGTTCAGAATAACCTGACAATAACCTAGACTATACCTGTCTATAGTAAACACCTGTGAAAAAGAAGTGCACTTAATTGAATTGAATGCACCATTGCAATGTACTTAAAATATTAAAAGAGAGAGAGAGATATTGTAGCGAATCAGCTCATGGGGAAATATGAATAATTAACCATAACTAGTTATAATTAACTATTCATATTTTAGATCCACTGTAGATATTTAGCTGACCACTCAGGGTCAACTGTCTTGTCAATTCTAAGACGTTAATTTCCTGGTTAAGGGAAATAACTTTCTTACTGTACAATTCTATAAGCTTGTAACGTAAATCTGCATGATTATTGACTCCGGTTATGAGTAAACAATGAACACGTCAAGTGTGATACAAGTAAGGTTTTATTAACTACATAAACACTTAAACTAGTCTAACATACTACATAAACACATTAAGCCGGTCTAACATACACATACACACACACACACACACACACATACAGTTGGTATAGGAAAGGGTTAAAGTTTAACTCAGCATAGAAAGAGGCATAAAGAATGGATTTTATGGAACACTTTGCATGTATATTCAACAGATCAAAACCTTCAGGGATACGTCAGATTCTGAGTTCAAACACACCTTTGTAAAAAGGTGTAACTGATACTTAATGTATCAATTAATAAGACTAAGTTTGATACTTAGCGAGTCGCGGCAAAACTGTATTTGCAGATAATAGAATAATAATGAAATAAAAGGCTACTTAAGTGACTTTCACGACTGTTTCTTAACACACTTAAGTACACTTTTAAAAAGTGAAAATCATGTCAAATAAGTATTACTTTAAAGTACATTTTTAACTGTTATGTTTTAATACATCTGTCATGCTTTAAAGAAGTGCACTTATTTTGATGTGTTGACTAACATACTAAAGCACATGTAAAAGAACTTGATTATAATTTTAACTGTAGTGTATTATTCAATATTACGTTTCAAGTTAATATATTTTAAATTAATTAAGTTGCAGCTTTTTCAGCATTGCAAAGTGTTTTAATAGCAAATATATTTCACTTTAAATATTCAATATATATTTAACTTTTGAAGACAAGAAAAGTAATTATGAAATTATAAAGATCTTATGTCCTGTTTAAGTCAAAAATCACTCTAATGTTGCATTTAATATAAATGTAAACTATAATGCATTTTCGTTTAAATGCATTTAATTCCAAAGTTGTCTGAAATCATTACATTCAGTTTGCACTTAAGAATATATTTTTAAAGTATGTTATTTATATAACAAGTACTCTCTTTAAAAGTACGATGAGTAAAATAAAACAAAATTACAATTAATTTAACAAAAAAGAGCAAACTATGGCAAGTTAAGCATGTAATTACAAATATATTCAAATACATGACACATTTAAATAGGTTTAAATAGAAATGACATGAAAGTATATTTTAGTTGATCATAAATGCTTGTCAGTACATTCAGGAGTACTTTAACCATATTTAAAAGACAATAGAAGTAATTATGAAATGACATAAAAATGTATTTAAGTCCTATTTAAGTATGTCAAAAACACTCTCTGAAGTTTAGCGAATTGCATTTAATATAGACTTATACTACAATACATTTTAATTTAATTGGATTTAACATGCAACTGTCTGAAAACATTAACATTCATTTTGCATGTAAGTATATTCTTTTAAAGTATATTATTTCTGTAATAAGTACTCTTTTTACGAGTACTTCTTTTCACAAGGGACTGTCCTGACTACTAACTATCCTTGCTACACCACAAACCTACTTAATTCAAACTCCAAAGCAACTTTATATCCCAGACGTTCCAGGCGTGTTAATGATATGTAGGTCACGTAACATACATGTGCGTGTTGATTGGGGTCACCGCACCGATCGAGCCAGACAGGACAGTCTGTCTATCAGCCAATCAGAGTCAATGATTCCTCAGGAAGCTCAAAGACATTCACTGATCACGATGCTTTCCATTAGTGAAGTGAGACCAACCCACCACACATTATGTTCATTGCTTTAATGCAAGCTTTTGCACATGTGGTTTCATTCGAACACACACAGAACGAGACAGGAACACGCTGCTGCTGTCTGTGTGTGACCGCCTGAGGTTTTACTTCCACGTTGATGGATCCTGAAAGGTTGTGCAACTGTATCAATGTTTGCTTCGTGGGTCTGGTGCTGCTCTCGTCATGCTGAGTTATAGACTTGGTCTCTAATCTCTTAAACCAGCGGCAGGCATCTGTGTTTACTGGTTTGAAGGTTGCATTAAAGGTCAAATGGTATTTGGTATAGCACTAAGTTACAAGAGGCAGTGCTAAATAGTGAACATAGATGCAAGCTGCGTTTCCATTACCCTTCAAATTGCGAATTGAAAATACGCGTAATGGAAACACGTCAATTTCGCAAAAACTCCCATACAGTATATCGCAAAAAAGTTTACGCTCGCATGAGGTGGTTTTTCAGGCAATTCGAAAAGGTAATATATTTCGCAAAACTGCAATGGAAACGTTTTTTTCTGCATTTACAGGTCACGTGGTGTATGTAAAAAGTCATGACCATTCTTCAATGTACTATAACCTCCAAGAAACTCTTCATATGTGGCTGCTCTCCAGTATAAATGGCTTTCCCTACCATTGATGCTTAGACTATTTACACTGCACACGTCTGCGGCGCAGTGTGGCTCTGATACGGCCACTGAAGCTGAACTCTAGTCACTGCTTGTGTTTATTCCAGCCGCGCCACGCATGTTTCTGAAGCAGCTCTCTATGCTGCTTCTGTAAAGATACACGCATACGCCTCCTTTGAATAAGTATAGCCCAAAATCCCACCAAAATCCATTGCCATGACTTATTGCGAGAGGCAAAATTTTACGTTTTAGTCGCTTAACATTGGTTAATGGAAACGCCGTCATTTCGCAATACTTTTTTTATCGACATTTATAAAATATCGCCAAAGTTTTGTGCAAATCTGTAATGGAAACGCGCCTGCAGTTTAAGGGTGTTACACGTGCTGGAGTGACTACTTTCCTTAAAACATATGCATTAAGTGTTATTACTTCAGGGCTCACTCGCAAACTAAGGTTAAAGTAGCTATATACACTTAAACTATCTGTGAATCCTGCACAGTGATAACCTTGTGAAACAGAAGTACACCGTAGCTAAAGGAGTACTTACGATGTGATGAAAATACTTTAAAAGAACATACTTAAGTGTGAACTTAATGTAATGTTTTTCTAGACACTTAATTGCATGTTTATTGCAATTAAATGCAAATGTATTATAGTTCAAATTTATATCAGATGCATTTTGCTGAACTTTAGAGTGATTTTGATGCACTTAAATATTACTTAAGTACATCTTTTTATGTAATTTTGATAGTTATTATATGGTCTTTGAAATAATTTCTATTAAACTTGTATGTCAGACATTCGAATATGAATAGCAATCTAGTAAATTACATTTAAAACATATAAATTTTAAAGGTGAAATCGAAAGAAAACATTATAATCAAGTACTTTAAATGTGCTTTAGTATGTTAGTCAACACATGAGTGTGCTTTAAAGCACTAAAATGTTTCATTTGACATTATTACGAAGTGCTCTTTTAAAACGTGTGTTAAGAAACAGAAAGTGTCCTTATATGGTCTTTGAAATAATTTCTATTAAACTTGTATGTCAGACATTCGAATATATTTGAAACTTCACATTTGTAATGAATAGCAATCTAGTAAATTACATTTAAAACATATTAATTTTAAAGGTGAAATCGAAAGAAAACATTATAATCAAGTACTTTAAATGTGCTTTAGTATGTTAGTCAACACATGAGTGTGCTTTAAAGCACTAAAATGTTTCATTTGACATTATTACGAAGTGCTCTTTTAAAACGTGTGTTAAGAAACAGAAAGTGTCATGAAAGTGAATATTATCTACAAGCATAGTTTAAAAAAAATACTTTTTAAAATTAAGCACACTTATTTTTCACAAGAGATGTACAGTAGGTTAACATGTGCTTTACTTACAGTTACAGGCGTACAGTTTTTGTCATATATAGTGAGTAAAATTAAACATGCTCACTTAGCTGGGAAAATTGGTTACTCCAAATCACTCACAGTTTTTCTGGACAATTTTTTTTTTTAAGGAAAATTCCGCGAGAAGGCGTCCATCCTTCACAAAATTGCCAAAAAGAAATGCCAAGTGGAGGACTCAAATGGAGTTGCTGGTAAGTGGTAAAGTAACTTCACACTTCAAATGATGTACTGAACCTTGTCTAGTTCTGTTAAATGTGCCATTGCATGTTAAATCAATCGACGGAGTGAACAAGAACCAGCTTTTTCCAATCTTTTTCCAATTTGATCAGGTACAAAAAGCTCCTTAAGGTTACAATTGCTTGTGCACTTTATAGAAATGAAAGGGAGTATCTTAATATAACTTAATCCTATAATACTCTTTGTGTTGAAGACACACATGCACTTTCAATTTCAAGTGGGAAATTATGCTAACAGTTCCATATTAGCATATTAGCATCAAAAGCAGGGCGATTGAGAGCAGCTTTGATGTGAACACACACAATTCTCATTTTTACAGCAACATAATGTAAATTCAAGTAACTTTAGTCATAATCTGATGGTGTAACACACATAATCTGTAACATGCCCTCACTTGCTTCACTTTTTGATTGTGTTTGTTGCATTAAAAAAGGCATCTATTCTGAAGGTTTAGATCTATTATTATCCGTCCTGCAAACCCTCTCATGTGTGCCGAATCAAACAATACA
>NW_015506243.1:51359-52626 GCF_001515645.1 Sinocyclocheilus grahami | reverse complement strand
GGCTGTCAACCAGTCAATGCTCTGCTTCTCAGGAATTAGCTTTACAAGCTTTACAGAATTCTCTGAAATAAACTTGAATCGAATTGAATATACAAAGCAATGAGTATGATCTTGTGTTTATAATAAAACAGTCAGTCCACACACTGCAGTTCAGTTCTATCTGAAACAAATAATAATAGTGGCAACAATGACATGTCAGGCAAAAATGCAGTTCATAAACATCATGTCCAAGAAAGAAATGGGGAAAAAATCACAAAAAAGATGAGAGATTAAAATCCTCGTTTAAGCCCAAAAGAGACATTGTCTATGTACGAGTTTGATGTTGAATATCTGCATCACCTGTGTATTTACATGCTTCCCAACATACATTACTGGACATGGACACACCGGAGTAAATAAATCACATTCTTAGTACAGCGTATTATACAATATTTGATATAATACACTTTTTGTGTATATTTTTGTTTTGTTTTGTTTTTGCATTGCAGTGTAGAGGAAAATGATGTATAATTCTGACATGGAAAACAACCTTGTATATATGTTTTTATTTAATTATTGTTAGTTTTCTATCATGTACGCCATCTGATTTATCCAACATATTTGGCAAATTCTGAGATTTTTTGTTTTTGTTTGAAAAAAATAATGAAGAATAAACTAAACTAAAATAAAAAATATTGATAGTGGTATTATTGTTAACTAAAACTAAAACCATAAAACATGTTACTTGAAATAAATGTTAACTGACATAAAACATACAAAAACTTAAACTTATTTTAAGCTAGTTACCAAGGCAACATTTCTCACTTTTATTTGAACATGACTTGCTAAAATAACTAAAAAGACAACTAAAATGACAAAAAGACAACAAAATTTGCAAAAACTTTTTTTAAATTTAAGTATTTAAAAAAATTAAAAAATGTAAAGCTATAATAATATGGCAGTGATACTAAAATAAGACTGATGCGCACATGCTACTGTACACAACTCATTACACACAGCGATTTCAACGCTAAAACGGGACAGAAAGTGAATCATAGCGATGCCTTTGGAAAGAGAAGTGAAGGCCAAGTCACGGCAGGACTGCAGAAACCTCACGCTTATGATAACTCGGTGGAAAACACGTTTGACCGTCCGTCTCCCTCCCACTGGCCTGCGTCTCCTCTCACACACACACACACACACACGCACACACACACGCACACCTCACACACGCACACCTCACACACGCACACCTCACACACACACACCTCACACGCACACACACACA
>NW_015506243.1:49497-50144 GCF_001515645.1 Sinocyclocheilus grahami | reverse complement strand
ATCCGTCCTGCAAACCCTCTCATGTGTGCCGAATCAAACAATACATTATTGATGAAGAGAAAGATTCCTACTTTTAGGATTGTCTGATGTCTGGACAAATTTTACTGGAATATTCTAAAAATAAAGATTTATTTGATATTCTGTATTTTCAACAGCCACAATGAGCATTCACATACTTTGTATCCCCTGGTTTATGGTACATTTATTCTTTGTTTTACAAGTGGCAGTGCACATTAATTACATTTAAATACTAATTATCATCTGCAGTCCTTAGCAGGTTGATGGTAAAAAGTACATATGTTTACATTTAGCAAAGCAATGACATACATTAAACATAACAGAGTCATGTAAAACACAGGTTTTATGTTTTAGGTGGAACCAAAGTCACTTTCCTTCGCATCTGCTGTGTTTTGTTATTTTTTTAATGTCAGTGTCACTGATGACCGCCTCGTCTCTTCTGTCATTTCCCTGTTGAAACTATTTTGAGTGTTCGTTCCCTGAGTGTGTCTGTCAGGAGGCCGCGGCGCTCCGTTCACACCTGCAGCAGTGTTTCACAGTGCACCATCCTGATAATTACACTGCTCCTGCAGGACACTGTCCCACCACACACACACACTCACTCACACACACACACACACACACACACA
>NW_015506243.1:45886-46835 GCF_001515645.1 Sinocyclocheilus grahami | reverse complement strand
TAGCATCAAAAGCAGGGCGATTGAGAGCAGCTTTGATGTGAACACGGAACATATTTAACCCGTTCAAACCCATCTGCACTCTTAAAAATAAAGGTGCTTCAAAAGGTTCTTCAAGCGATGCCATAGAAGAACCATTTTTGGTTCCACAAAGAACCATTTAGTCAAAGGTTCTTTAAAGAACCATCTCTTTCTTGCCTTTTTATAATCTGAAGAACCTTCTTTCGCCCCAAAGAAGCTTTTGTGGAACAGAAAGGTTCTTCAGATGTTGAAGGTTCTTTATGGAACCATTTAGACAAAAAGGTTCTTCTATGGCATCGTGAAGCAGCTTTATTTTTAAGAGTGTACTCCATTTTTGCCAGTATTTCTCCACTTACAACCTACCGTGATAATACAAGTTTTTTTTTTTAGACATATACATTGGCTAGAATGTGCTAATCTTTCAGATACCTTAAAAAACTGTAAATACTGTACTATATAAAGGTACATTTGTGAGGGCTTGAATGGAAATATCTGGGAAGTTGGTAATGTAACCTTCTACATTCTGAAAAAAGAACAGCGGCTAAAGACTACAGTATGCTAGATCTGCCGTAGAAGGGTTTATGTGGGGACTTTTGCATGTACAGTATGTGGTTAATTTGCATAATCTGGACATTTAGTGAAAACAAACACACTTGACTTATTACCTTTCTGTTTGTGTTACAGATAAAAATCTGCCAAACAGTGTGGAGGTGGACATGACTCCACCGATGAATGGCACCGCTGGACAGGACGGAGATACAGTGAGTCGCTAAAATAAAACACACATGCACCAGGGTTATAATCGTTATCTAAAAAAATACAAAAAGCACTCTAAATATTATTTATTTAATTGAAGCAGGTGATTAAACAATGTAGCAAATGTTTCGGCTGTCAACCAGTCAATGCTCTGCTTCTCAGGAATTAGCTTTAC
>NW_015506243.1:43864-44480 GCF_001515645.1 Sinocyclocheilus grahami | reverse complement strand
CACACACACACACACACACTGCGTTCAGAAGATGAAGCACTCTCTTCCTCTGCTCCCTGTTGGCACGGCAACATGCCAGCAGAACAGACGGCCCAGCTTGCATGCAGACCAAGAGAGACCCTCTCAATGTCACCGTGACAACCTGCTCACGAGAACTTTAGATCAACACAAACACAACACTGCTGTCTCTTGTCAAAAGCAGACGAGGGTTTTACATACGGCCGGGTTAAAGGTCACCAATGTTCATGCATGTGTTCACAAAGTAAAAGTGTATTTATTTACTTGTTTTTAGACTTTAGTTGGAGTAAACGAGAGCATATTTTAATTGTAGATCAGATAGTGATGCTCTGAACGGTGTGTTTTAAATGTGATGTTATATATATATTATTAAAGGTGAACTAAAGAGGTTACATTATGGAAAGTAACGTGTTAACTACTTTTGCTTCAGTTTTGTTCTACACTGCAAAAAAATATTTTTTTAGTATTTTTTTATTTACTTGAGAAGCAAAATGACTTCAGATATTAAGTCTTATAAACAATTCTTGAAAAAAGTATCAAAAGTAAGTGAGTTTGTGATTAAATCAAGAACAAACGTCTGCCAGTGGGATCAGAAAAA
>NW_015506243.1:41134-43239 GCF_001515645.1 Sinocyclocheilus grahami | reverse complement strand
ACACACACACACACACACACACACACACAGACACATACACACACATATATATACACACACACATATATATACACACATACATATATATATACACACATACACGCACTCACACACACACACATATATATATATATATACACATACACTCACACACACACTCACTCTTACACACAAGCACACTGCAGCTGAAGGTGACATTAAAACAAATCTCAAAATATTCTCAACAAGCAGCTATTTTTAGTTGAAGAAAAGGACACATTGGTGTCGAAGCAGAACAGGGAACATTGAAATGTAACCGAGAGCGTTTCAGAATCAGATACCGATGTTTATTCAGACTCTTCCTCGTCTCTACATCCAGAAACAACAACATTCACTGTGTGTTCCGTGAGACTCGAGACCGGTGAGTGGCGCAGGTGTCGCGCATTCGCAATTACTCCACCGGCCTCGCTCTGTTCCCACGGCTCTCGGCCCCGCCCCTCTCGTTACAATATATATATACGTATATATATATATATACAGACACACACACACACACACTCACACACACACACATATATATATATATATACACATACACTCACACACACACTCACTCTTACACACAAGCACACTGCAGCTGAAGGTGACATTAAAACAAATCTCAAAATATTCTCAACAAGCAGCTATTTTTAGTTGAAGAAAAGGACACATTGGTGTCGAAGCAGAAGAGGGAACATTGAAATGTAACCGAGAGCGTTTCAGAATCAGATACCGATGTTTATTCAGACTCTTCCTCGTCTCTACATCCAGAAACAACAACATTCACTGTGTGTTTTACCTTCAACAGAAAACATCTTTAATATCTTGTTCAATTGAATTTCATTGCATTAATGCGTGAAATATTCCTTTAAAAACGGATGCATTGTTTATGTTGTTTACGCTTTGATCTGAACGTAAACAACATTTTCTTTGCACACAGAAAGTATTCTCGTAGCTTCATAAAATTACGGTTGGACCACTGATGTCACATGGATTAATAATCAATTAAATTAAGCTGTCAAAAGGTTTTAAATACAATTTCTACACCTTTTAATTTTTTTTGAACATATCATACCAAATTCAATAAGTTTCTAAAGTTTCTTTCTTCTGCTGAGCACAAAAGAAGATATTTTGAAGAATGTTGGTAAACAAACAGTAGCTATTAAAGGAGTCATGAACTGAGAAACCAAAATTCCCTTGATCATTGTATTATAAAAACATCCTGTAAGTTTCAGAACTCAAAACTTTCTCGTTAGTCTAAAAACAGCTTATATTGAAGCCAATCTGCCAAAACGACAGCTTGTGGAATGCTCTACTCTATGATGTAATAGTGTGGATAAGCACCGCCTCCGCAGAAGATGATCAACGTCTGCTTCTACATCACTGCCTGCTTAGCCCCGCCCATCGATTCTACATCACTGCCTGTTTAGCCCCGCCCACCAATTCTACATCAATGCCTGTTTAGCCCCGCCCACCGATTCTACATCAATATATATATATAATGGTTTTAGTTTTAGTTACCTATAATAACACTGGCATCATTTTTATTATTGCTATTATTATATAATTTAAATGTTATAATACTTAAACTTACTTTTACTTACTATTCAAGCTAGTTGATATGCCAAAATTTACAAATATATAAAAATTTATAAACGATACAAATAACAAAAATAATATAAAAAACGAAAAGAAAATGTCAACACATGACAAAATTGCTAAAACTTTAGCTAAAATAAACATTTCAGTAAATTAAACAAATATGTTTATTTTAAGCAATGATTTTTTTTTTATGGTTTTAGTTTTATTTGACGATAATAACCCTGGTTTATGGCTGCATGTCCTGACAAAAGCTCCTCCATCCCGCAGGATTTACACAAGCTTTAATTGGAGAAACAGGAGCCCAGTCTAATGTGTCGGAGCGGTTTGTGAGATAATTGGAAATGTTCACATCTCACACATTCTCTCCGATCAGGGTGAAGAGGATGATGAGGAAGATCAGCCTCTGAGCCTGTCGTGGCCCGAGTCCAAACGCAAGCGCCTCACGTATCTCTTGATCCTGCCCATAGTCTTCCCTCTGTGGATGA
>NW_015506243.1:39967-40295 GCF_001515645.1 Sinocyclocheilus grahami | reverse complement strand
TGTGTTGCCTGATTATGTCATTCTGTTCACCTGTGTCTTGTTAATGATCTCATTCGTCCCAGTGTTTAAATACTCTTAGTTTCCTTCTAATCGCTGTCTTTCTTGGTTTACCTTTATGTTCGGCTGATTTCCATGTGTTCCTGTGGCTTTTGCATTAAAGTCTGTTCTCCTTCTAGTGATGCAAAGTCCGATTCATTTCCGCGATCCGGTTCTTTTTGGACAGATCGGCTCATTGAACCGGTTCAAAAAGCTGAGTAATCGGTTCCTGACGTCATCAAGAAACAACGTCTCTACGCATTTCTTTTCTAACAACTCAGTGCCATGTTGT
>NW_015506243.1:38068-38435 GCF_001515645.1 Sinocyclocheilus grahami | reverse complement strand
GATCATGGGACTGACGATTCTAGCGGCGGGAACCTCCATCCCTGATCTGATCACCAGTGTCATTGTGGCCCGGAGGGGTCTGGGAGACATGGCAGTGTCCAGCTCCGTGGGCTCCAACATATTCGACATTACTGTGGGGTACGCTTTGTGTTTCTATTTAAGAAATGTATACTTTTCTTCAGCATGCATGCATTGAATTGCTCAAAGGTGACCGTAAAGATGTTTATAATGTTGCAAATTCAATTAAATGCTGTGGTTTTGGACTTTCTATTCATCTGTGAATCCTGAAAAATAAAATATATCATGGTTTCGATAAAAATACTGTGCAGCACAACTGTGTTCAACATTGATGATAATCAGAAATGTT
>NW_015506243.1:34689-35093 GCF_001515645.1 Sinocyclocheilus grahami | reverse complement strand
TAATAACCCTGGTTTATGTTTAAAGCAATAAGTGGGGAAAGAAAAATAATCTTGTTGTCCCTTTGATTTATTATTTATTTTTATTAATGTATTTTTATTTGGCTACTGATTCCATGTTTCAAGTTTTTTTTCTTTCTTTTCTTCTAGAAGACAATGAGATGATGTTAAGCTAGAGCTGTAACGGTGCACCTTGTACAGAATCCTTTGAACTGGATGAGATTCATCAACACAGTGTTAAAACCTTTATACAGATTTTTTTCTTTTATTATTTATTTCCACACAACATGCACCGCAGTTGTGGTCGAAGCGGATGGAGCTCTGCGATCAGAATGATCTCTGATTATTTGTTGGTGGTTTCAATCCCTCTGTAGAGAGCGCTGAGGATTTCTGCGCAGACAGACGCT
>NW_015506243.1:30477-33996 GCF_001515645.1 Sinocyclocheilus grahami | reverse complement strand
TTTTTTTTATGTATCCAGGGTGACACACGGGAATGTTTCTTTGAAGAAAACACTGATTATGTATAAGATGATATAAATATTTGTATATTTTTCTTTACATTTTGCCTGTTATGTCAAGAGGCCAAGTGGCCAGATGCATTGAATTTGAACATATTGTTTACCTTCCATTTAATTTTCGTTTTTTTATATATATCTTGTTCATTTAATAGCAGTGTTAGGGTTTGTGAGCGTTTGTGTCGCTTTTACTTTTTGCTTGCAAACTCTTTTTGGTTTGAGGTCCAGTTGTTGTGGCTTCAAGCTACTTCCACTGCAAAAAAAAGTAATAGTATGACCTTTTTTAGTAGCAGTGTAGAGGTATTTGAGCTGCAGTATTGATTGTAAAAAAAGAAGTACTTGCTGCCTCATTCACACCGAAGGAGACTACAATTAGCCTACTGCATGTTGCTTCCCCAATCCTTATTATTCACCCATTTATAGAAAAACCGCGTTGAATAATATTATAAACACGAGGGAAATGTGTAGATGCTTATAGTCTGTAGTTAAGTGTTAAAGCCTAGAAAGCATTAGACATATATCGCCCTCCCAGCTGCTAAAACCACGTGCAGTGATTTCCCTCAATAGTCTGCGTTCACACTACACGTATTCGGATTGGAAACCAGATCGGAGACGGTAGTGATGCGCTAGAAAAGACATTTTCAAGGAGGCAATGCATGCATGAAAATGTGTAGCCTATTAATTCAAGATGTGCTCATTGCTTTACTGTAAGATTCAAAGACACAGTATTTGCATAATGATTTGCTTAACAAATAGTCCTTTGGTAACGAATGAGTGTTAATGTGCTAGCGCTGTCTAAACCTATCCTAGAGACGTAAAAAACACATGCATTTATTAAGAGTAGTGCGATCCATGTTACACTGATGGTGCTTTAGGACTCGATCTTTGTAATCTGTACAGACACACATGTAGTGCATTACTAACTAATGGAGAACTCACTGATCAAGAATATTCACGATTCACATACTGTACACTAGCATAACACTTATTCCAATAGTGATGTTATTTGTGGAGGCAGACGTTTTATTTGTGTTTTGAAGACATTTTGGCGTGACAGAAAATCTGAACGCAGCTGCTGTGTATGTATACCTTATAAAATACTGCCCTCTAGTGTGTCGTAGGACGCTATTTTTGTAGGAAGTTTTCCACGTGTAAACCAAGGCCTGTTGTTGCATCTTTTCACATGCATGCACTAAACTTAGAAAGGCTTCTCGATCTCTTTTGCTGTACTAAATACTTATATTTTAGGGGAGAAATACAATATCCTTGTCAGCCCAATCATATTTATATCTTCAGAAGAAGCTCTCATCCAGATTGCTGAATGTGTTTTTTCAGCAGTCCACGAATGAAATCTTGTAAGGCTTTTAATTGTTTTCTGAACCAATAAAACTGACGAGAGTGTATTCCAACAGGTCTGGACCGAGCAAAGAGATGTGTGAATGTGTAATAAATATATGAATGTGGAGATATTGATATGGGCTGCGTTTCCCAAAAGCATCATAAGCCTAAATTGATCGTAGCTCCATTGGTTTCAACGCTTACGATGCTTTTGGGAAATGCGCCCCTGTTGGAAAAACCAACATATGCTGGTTAGGTATGTTTTGACGCTGGGATGCTGGTTTAAGCTGGTCCTTTGCTGGTTTACCCATAAGCCTAAATTGATCGTAGCTCCATTGGTTTCAATGCTTACGATGCTTTTGGGAAATGCGCCCCTGTTGGAAAAACCAACATATGCTGGTTAGGTATGTTTTGACGCTGGGATGCTGGTTTAAGCTGGTCCTTTGCTGGTTTATGCTGGTCCTTTGCTGGTTTATGCTGGTCCTTTGCTGGTTTAAGCTGGTCCTTTGCTGGATTATCCTTGCTTGTTACACCATAGTATTTATTAATTTTCCGAATTAACGTCTGCTTTTCATAATAATTATTCTATTTTATATACGTATTTTGTCTAATAAGAGGGCTGTGCACACTGTTCAAGTGCCCCTGCTTTATCCTGTTCCTGCTTTCTGGCAGGGTATGGATTATTATGATTAATTTTGATGTTTTATTTTGTTTTGTGTCGAACAGCATTATTAATATGCACTTTGCATTTATATGTGTCTGTTTAATTATTGTTTGTTCGCACTTAATGAGGCTGAAGTTGAATGTTTGGCCTGCATTTACACAAATCTGGAGTTACTGAATGCTGGATTTTCTCCATTTTTACACTTGCACACAAAACTCAACTGGACTTTAAAGGAGTGAAAACACTGATTCTGTTCACCTTCTTCTGGCCTCATTTCTTAGCATTTGCAGACAGCCCTGTTTCTGTCTCCACCGTTGTCTTTCTTTCTTCATAAAACTGCACTTTTGTACTGAATTACAAGATTCATGCCTGCATGTCTCCATCACTCTGTTTAATGTCCCATTTCACTAGTGTTCATGTGAGTTATTTCAAATGTACATATATACAGATACTAATAAGAATATAGAGAAACTGTACATGCAAAGTATGTAATAAAAGAAATATAAGGGCAGATTGTCCGTGGTGAATGAAGTTTTCCATGGAATTAGCAGCTGCAAAGATATACAGTTGAAATAAAGTTGAAACACACCGACAGGATTCTCTCATTTCTTTACTCTACAAATGTTATGTGCAAGAAATGTAAGTATTTCTAATTCTTGCATTTTTACCATTTCTTTTCATGATCAAAACACGTTGCTTTGGTCTAATTGCTAAAATTGCTAAAAAGTACTCCTCATGCTACACTGTGTAACTTTTGTCCCTCTAGTGGTTGGCAGCAGAAAGCTACAAGATACCTGCGGAGGAAGATTCATTGTGTGAGTTGTGCTTCGGCTCCGCTGCTCTGCACGGATGAATCTAATGTTTTGAAGTAACGCTGTGATCATGATAACAGATGATCACTTTATCAGTGTGAATGTCACTAAAACATTAAAACTACACTAATAACGAAAGAACGACGGGTATGCACGGAATATGTCTCATAAGCAGGTAAGTACTATAGAGTGTATGTCGCTGTTGTTTTGATTCACTACAATCAACAGTTTTAAAATAATGCTAAAAGGTTTGACAAACCTGAAATAACTAATGTAAGTCATATAATGGGGGAAGACTATAATGTGGCTATTTATAGGCAAATAGAATAAGTAGTTGGTTTATGGACGGGCATTGTTACCAACTTAAACACTGTTTGTGAACCTAGTCAGTGCACAGCTGATGCGATGCAAACTATGTTGATTCGTATTTTATTACGTTTGTGTCGCTTTTACGGTTTGCTTGCAAACTCTTTGGTTTGAGGCCCAGTTGTTGTGGCTTCAAGCTACTTCCACTGCAAAAAAAGTAATAGTATGACCTTTTTTTATTTATGTGACGTAAATTAATCAGTGATGAATAATTAAATATGCAGTTTCCCACGAAATCCGCCCCAACAAATCTGAAATATAAATAATTAATATAAACTTACCATA
>NW_015506243.1:27569-29660 GCF_001515645.1 Sinocyclocheilus grahami | reverse complement strand
AGACATATGTCAACCTTGCTGGCCCCCATACACAATCAATTGAAAAAAGCATGAAATAGCATTGGAATAGGGAACAAAGAGAAGTGTTTGAGACAAGGGCATAGGTTTTGTTTTGACATTCATAATATAACAAGAAAAGTAATTTTTTTAATTTTCATAATTTGCAATGAATGTATATAGTACCACAATAAATAAATAATTGTCTGCAATTCAATTCAGGATTACTAAACCAAAGCCTTCTACAGACTGCACGATTTTAGCAGTCCTATAAGATCATTGCAAATCACATGGCATGGATCTAATAATAATAATAATAATAATTCATTACATTTATATAACGCTTTGGGTACTCATAGCACTTTACATGAAAGGGGAGAATCTCTTTAACCACCACCAATGTGCAGTATCCACCTGGTGTCACACTTTGCCTATGGCGCGGAGCGAGGAGACCAGGAGTACACGAAAACAATAGTCTTTTAATCCAAACATCCAAGGAAATAGACGGGGCAGACAGGAGCACAGGAAACACCAGGGTTGACGTATAAACTCCGACAAACATGAACTGAATGGACTAGGGCTTTTAAACACAGGATAATTGGGGAAACACAGGTGCATGTAATAACTAATTAACAGGGACACGGAACCCATGTGGAGGGAAAACACAACACAATGAGTCCCGGGCATGACATTACTCCCCCTACCGGTAGGTGCGTACTCGCACCGTAGAAACAACATGGGGAGGGGAATGGGTGGGAACTTGGGAGGAGGTTCCGGAGGAGGACGGATACCCGGGAGGGGGCTGGCAGACAGAGTCCAGGGAGGAGATGATGGAGGGAGGAGCCAGGGAGGAAACAGGCGGGGCTTGGAGCAGGAGGAGCCCAGGCCACAGCCATATTGATGACCAACGGTGGCGGAGCAGGTGGTGGAGGAGCCCGAGGCGGAGACGGAGAGCCGATGAGCCAGGGCGACGGGGAGGATCCGGAGGTCCTAGGCGGAACAGATGGCGCCGACAACCGACGCAAAGATGTGGATCCGGGAGGCCGCGGTGGAGCCGGAGCGACAGAGGAGGCGCAGGATGGTCGACGCCAGACCAAGGTGGAGCCGGAGGGACGAGGGAGCCTGGCGGAGCTTGTGGACTGCCGGGCCACAATGGAGAGGAGGGAGCTAGGAGCCATGGTGGAGCCGACAAGTCAACGGACCGAGGCGGAGTCCAGGCCTCGGAGGCTGGAGGCAGAGTCAAGGGAGACTCCAGCCATGGCAACGCTGGGGGATGGCAGTACCGCGGCGCTCGCACCGTATAGATGGTGCCGACTCCCGCTCGTCTCCCCGACCCAGACGACAGCGGAGGAGGAAGCTGGAGCGGGTGGGAGGGCGGGTACGGGACTGTCAGAAAATTATCATAGGCTATCTTTGGTCGCAAGGCTGTGACAAGGGCCATCTTTGGACCTCTCTCAGTGTATGACACAGGACCACCGATTAGGAGCCACGATCACATAAATCACCACGATTGTTTCCCAATGCTAATCTTTTGTCTGGGACAGCCAAAACATCGTGCAGTGTTTCGGACTTAAAACACCTTCAGACCTTCACCTTCCAAATGAAAAGAATAATTTATTGCTGTCACCCAGCTTCATGCAAACCTGAACACTTAATTACGGCCATTAAAATGTATTTTACAAGTTTTTGTTACTTTCACTGTTAATTGTTTTGCTCTATGGTACATCATCTTTAATTTAATAGCATTAGAGCTGCTCCATTGCAGCGGCTCAGTACTGTAATCACGCGCTTTGCTGTAATAATGCAGGGAACCACTCGTTATAAATCTTCTAACTGTGATATTTTCAGTAATAGAAGTCGCGTTTTTTTCATCTGAATCGTGCTGCGATTTATATTCCAAAGCCACTCATATAATGCAGAAACACTCAAGCAAGCAAAACACGCGCAAAGCATGCACATATTTGTACTGGTGCAGAATGAGAGGGACAAGTACAGCCTAGCGTATTTCACACAAGCTAGATTCACTTTCGCCTGAAAGTCGTGTATGCCTAAGATTGAAAATAAATGATGTTTATAGTGAATGCCCCTGTAAAT
>NW_015506243.1:22054-27435 GCF_001515645.1 Sinocyclocheilus grahami | reverse complement strand
GTAACTTGTGCATTGTTTTACTTACTTGTTTATGACATATCCGACCGAACTGCAAACTTTCCAGTGATGTCTGTGAGAAAGGTATATTCACTCGACAAACTCGCGCATCTGCGCTGCCACGCGCTCAATCCACTCAGCGTGCTTTGTTTATCAGCTCGCACACATCAGCTATACAGGCGTTAATACTGAATGTTTAACATTATATTCATTGCATACATATACTTTGTATACATCCTTAATCTCTAAGAAATCCATTCTGCTGCCTGTTGTTCTGTTGTCAGTGTTTCTTTGTCTGAATATGGCACTTATCACACGTTGTGTGGTATCGGCTTTTGGTATCGGGGCATTTTAACGAGTACGAGTACAGAAGCTCAGTATCGGGCCCGATACCGATACTAGTATCGGTATTGGTGCATCCCTAAATAATCATAATAATAATAATGTATTTTCTATTACATTCTATTTTTGGAGAAACACAACAATTAAATGATGATCTTTATACTCTAATTTTAGTTCATAATAATTTTTTCTGATTTTCTGTAATTTTTTTAACAAATGTTCTAGTTTTCCACTTTTCAGTTGCTGTATACATTTATTTTGCTTTGCTAAGTGTTGGGGCAGTCGTGGCCTAATGGATAGAGAGTTGGCCTTGTAACCCAAAGGTTGCGGATTCGAGCCTCAGGGGTCCGGCAGGGATTGTCGGTGGGGAGAGTAAATAACCAGTGCTCTCTCCACCTTCAATACCACGACTGAGGTGAGATCCTTCAGCAAGGCACCGTACCCCTAACTGCTCCCTGGGCGCCGCAGCATTGGCTGCCCACTGCTCTGGGTGTGTGTGCACTTGGATGGGTTAAATGCAGAGCACAAATTCCAAGTATGGGCCACATGTCACTTTACTTTCACTAATTAGAATCTGAACCAACCTAACTGCTATATACAGTATAGATGATTTTTCACATCAGAATATTGTGAGTGAAATTTAGCTGTATAGTGTGAGGAAAAAATGGTCAGTTGGTGAGATCAGAGGATGTTAACACCCACAGGAGGAGTTGATGATGTTAAAAGGAAGAGCTGTAGCTATAGAGTGAAAAGAAAGATTGACAGAAACAGAAAATGGCTGATAAGCGTCACATGTGTCTGCTGGGACTGATCATACTCTGTGCACTTCTCACAGGTAAAGAATACTGTTTATGATTTATAATGCACTATAAAATATCTGTAAAACGTAAACCATTTAAAAAATAATTTAATTAATTTAATCACTCTAGAAAATAAGTTTGGCTGAATGAGGTGTTTGACATTTTTCACACATTTTATATTTTGTATGTCAGAGGTTCGCAGCTCTGGGCCACGAGGTCCATGTTCTTGCAGAGTTTAGCTCCAACCTTGATAAAATGGTAACTTTCTACTAATCCTGAAGACCTTTATTAGCTTGTTCAGGTGTGTTTGATTAGGGTTGGAGCTAAACTCTGCAGGAAAGTGTACCTCGAGTTGAGAACCCCTGTTGTATGTCATATTGTTACACTCATAAATGTGATGCAAAGGTCTGCTCAAGTTAAAGGGGTCATCGGATGCCCATTTTCCACAAGTTGATATGATTCTTTAGGGTCTTAATGAAAATTCTGTAACATAGTTTGGTTAAAATTTCTCAATGGTAGTGTAAAACAACACCGTTTGGTAATGCTTTATATTACAACCAGCAAAGAACTACGTAAGTATACTGAAATTACAGTGTACGTTTCTGTAATTATAGTGTACCTATAAAGAACGTACGTGTAAGTATAAGGCAACAATGTGTTACGTTTGGGTAATAAGGGGGTAACAACCAGATATGCAACCTGCAAAGAACTGCGTAAGTAAACTTGCAGCGTAACTACAACCAGAAAAGTGATTCCATACATGGTGTCCTTAAAAAGATTAAAAAGACTCCATACTTTAAAAAGTAGGCATTCTGAGAGTATCCAGTTTCAGGGGGTCTAAAAAGAAAAGAGATGTGTCCATCTGTAGGCCTCCAAGACTCCTTAAAATAGCACATGCAGCAGCCCTCCAACCAAAGTCACTTGACCCGAAAGAAGTCTTTGTATAAATAAGTTTATGTAGCTCTAAACGTTTCCCAGAAGTATGTAAATGTGTCTTAAAAAATTGTATCGTTGAGCAAAGCACTATTGAAATGCCAGTAAGCACTATTGGTTTAATTAAATTTAAAATAAAAGAACAGCACACCATACTATGATCAGATAATAAATACAGGGATAATAAAACACTTGCTAAAAATAGCACATTGGTGTTTAAAACTGTAAAACCTATCCAACCCAGCTAAAGATAGGGTGGAACTTTTATCATTATAGGGTGGTTGTGTACACACACTGCCAACACACATTCATGTTCAAACAACTTTGCATGTCGCATCTGATGACCCCTTTAAGGTTTTTGTAAAGTAAACTTAACTGCTGTAAGCTATTTAACACCAGTTTACTCTGCATTGTTCATTTTCTGCTTAAAACAGGACATAAGAGTAAATATAAATGTTTCAATATGTAGGTAGCAGTGGAGCAGAAGTGACTCATGTGTTCTGCAGTTCTGGTGAAGATGTCCGTCTGTCCTGTAATAATGCTCTTTCTGGCTGCACATCAACTACATGGAGCTATATCAGACATTCAAGAGCAGTTGAACTGATTGCTGGAGGGATAAAGAAGAATGACATCGAGAGACATGAGAGACTGCGTCTGGGCTCTGACTGCTCTCTGAACATCAAGAACGTCACAAAAGAAGATTATGGATTTTACTCCTGCCGACAATATGTGAATAAAGAACAACAACAAGGAACTGATGTATATGTTTATCTGCATGTTCTTCATGGTCAGTGTTTCTGTGAATTATTGTGGAATTATATATGATTATATGTTGAATTAAACGTAATTAAACAGTAATGTTCGTGTCCCTGAAAAGACTGAAATGTCGTGTAATCTGTGTCTGATTTTCTGTTTCAGTCTCTTCATCATCCTCACAGTCTGAGATCAGATCAGGCAGCTCTGTGACTCTCTCATGTCAGTTATATTATCATCGAGTCACGTGTGATTCTTTAGTTCGTTCTGAGGGACTTCAGCTGATCTGGGTGAATCAGGCTGGTGTGGATCTGCAGACAGACTCCAGATTTCAGATATCCTTCTCCTCAGGACAGTGTATCAGCTCTCTGACTACAACACTCCTGAATGAAGACCACAGCAGAGCGTGGAGATGTCAGCTTAAACACAGAAATCAGCTGAAGACCTCAGCCACATATACTGTCAAGTATCCAAGTAAATGATTTATATGAACAATTAATCATCAGTAATTTAAATATGATCGTAGTCTATGACGTATCTGAACCTTCATCTTTTACAGCTCCAGCCGAAACAAAGACACCGTCTCCAGTCACCAGCTCTGAATCCTCTGCAGCTCCAGCACAACCAGGTACATAATCAGCTGTTAAGATGAATGTTTGCTGTTACCTGAAGACCTCAGTCAGATACACTGACATGTTTTCAGATAAGAAAATACATTTATTTAATCAATTTCAGAAAAATCTCTGAGAGACATGACATGCCGAATAATAATGTCATTGATTCACGACCAACTGAAGGTTTATAGGCTGCAGATCACTGTGTTTTACTCACATATAATATAACGTTTTATAATGTTGATAAATGAACACAAACTGTATATCATGTGAAATTTGATTAAGTATGACGATATGATATTAGTTCAACCAGTGTTAATTTCGTTGACGAATAACTACAACGTTGACGACATTTTTTTCACCGACGACAACGAGACGATAATGAACTAAAACTATTTTTGAATGACAAAAGCTATGACGTAAATCTATTGACATTTTCGTCAACGAATAAAAACGAGACAAAAATGTTAGTGAGGGACGATTTGGGATGAGATACATTCAGAACGATTCTGCTGCGTGGTTCGGAGGTTATGCGTACACATGAGCCGGCGGGACATTAGCTAACATACACTTGCTGCACGTCGCATAAAACATTCAAAAAATGTCAATATGTGGGAGTAAGAGAAGAGCAGACATATGCATAAATCTGACGACGCAAGAGAGAACTCAATTCGTTAATTCTCAATTTATTGATGTCGCATTATGTTTGAACTGAACTAATATTAATGATCCACAGATGCAGCTGACACAGCATCAGAAACTGCTAGATTATTAATCAGAGGTACGGAATGGCATTGCATGCACTCTAAAAAATGCTGGGTTGTTTCAACCCAACTTTGGGTCATTTATGGACTAACCCAACTTTTGGGTTAAAACTTTAATGTAAAAATGTAACCCAACGGTTGGGTTAGTCCATATTTGACCCAAAGTTGGGTTGAAACACTGGGTGTGCACTGAAACTATCAGTGAATGTGTAAATGGTTTGTCAGTAATTGTTCATTGTTAATAAGCAATTCACAGTTTCACAGATTAATTCTCTTCTTTCTCTCTATTCTGTCCACACATCTGTCCTGCAGTGATTGTGATTATTGTTGAGATTGCAGTGTTTGCTGCTCCTTCTGTGATTCTTCTTCAGATCATCTGTGCGAGAAGAGCTGGTGAGTTCTGAACGTCACAGAACCTGATGATTCACACTGATCTCTAACAATCTGAATCACGTCAGTGCAAAAAAGCATCAGTAAATTGTTTTTATTGATTTATTGTATTTATTTAGGAAGGAAGAACTCTCACCACCCAAAGGAAATAGAGATGTCTGCAGTATTACAATGAAACACCCTCTATAAATATACTATAAAGATTACAGCAAGATGTGTTTTAATGTTCATATTAATGTAAGTAGATGTAGGCCTAGGAATATGCAACTTCCTGATCAAGTCCCTACGGGAAGAAATTATACACAAAATCGGGATATAATTCTTTTAGGGAATTTTTTTAATTTAAATAAATAAATATTGATTTTGGGGATCTCATCATTGAAGGATTGCAGGTGGAAGAAAGCCAGCGAAAGTGGAGCGGCACCGCCGGACAAAGAAGAGACCTGGAATATCAACAGAATATGGATTTTAAGATGAGAACTATAATAAAGTTGATGAGAAAACAGGAAACTTTGAATACGAAAATAATGAGACTGTTAAGAGAAATGGTTGAATATAATAAGTTTAATCTTGAGTTGCAAGCATTAACCAGTGACTTAGAAATATTGACACTTAAAGCAGCAGCTCTAAAATTATAGAGGTTTCAGATGCATGTTTGATCACACATTTTGTTCCCCAAATGTATAAATGTTGAAGGCTGGTGGTTTAGGTTGCTATATGTTTTGTTTTCTGAGATGATGAAAAGAGAGGGGCTGCATCTTACAATAGAATTGTGAGATGGAATCTCT
>NW_015506243.1:6477-20110 GCF_001515645.1 Sinocyclocheilus grahami | reverse complement strand
AAGATGTCCGTCTGTCCTGTAATAATGCTCTTTCTGGCTGCACATCAACTACATGGAGCTATAGCAGACATTCAGAGACAGTTGAACTGATTGCTGGAGGGATAAAGAAGAATGAAATCGAGAGACATGAGAGACTGCGTCTGGGCTCTGACTGCTCTCTGAACATCAAGAACGTCACAAAAGAAGATTATGGATTTTACTCCTGCCGACAATATGTGAATAAAGAACAACAACAAGGAACTGATGTATATGTTTATCTGCATGTTCTTCATGGTCAGTGTTTCTGTGAATTATTGTGGAATTATATATGATTATATGTTGAATTAAACGTAATTAAACAGTAATGTTCGTGTCCCTGAAAAGACTGAAATGTCGTGTAATCTGTGTCTGATTTTCTGTTTCAGTCTCTTCATCATCCTCACAGTCTGAGATCAGATCAGGCAGCTCTGTGACTCTCTCATGTCAGTTATATTATCATCGAGTCACGTGTGATTCTTTAGTTCGTTCTGAGGGACTTCAGCTGATCTGGGTGAATCAGGCTGGTGTGGATCTGCAGACAGACTCCAGATTTCAGATATCCTTCTCCTCAGGACAGTGTATCAGCTCTCTGACTACAACACTCCTGAATGAAGACCACAGCAGAGCGTGGAGATGTCAGCTTAAACACAGAAATCAGCTGAAGACCTCAGCCACATATACTGTCAAGTATCCAAGTAAATGATTTATATGAACAATTAATCATCAGTAATTTAAATATGATCGTAGTCTATGACGTATCTGAACCTTCATCTTTTACAGCTCCAGCCGAAACAAAGACACCGTCTCCAGTCACCAGCTCTGAATCCTCTGCAGCTCCAGCACAACCAGGTACATAATCAGCTGTTAAGATGAATGTTTGCTGTTACCTGAAGACCTCAGTCAGATACACTGACATGTTTTCAGATAAGAAACTACATTTATTTAATCAATTTCAGAAGAATCTCTGAGAGACATGACATGCCGAATAATAATGTCATTGATTCACGACCAACTGAAGGTTTATAGGCTGCAGATCACTGTGTTTTACTCACATATAATATAACGTTTTATAATGTTGATAAATGAACACAAACTGTATATCATGTGAAATTTGATTAAGTATGACGATATGATATTAGTTCAACCAGTGTTAATTTCGTTGACGAATAACTACAACGTTGACGACATTTTTTTCACCGACGACAACGAGACGATAATGAACTAAAACTATTTTTGAATGACAAAAGCTATGACGTAAATCTATTGACATTTTCGTCAACGAATAAAAACGAGACAAAAATGTTAGTGAGGGACGATTTGGGATGAGATACATTCAGAACGATTCTGCTGCGTGGTTCGGAGGTTATGCGTACACATGAGCCGGCGGGACATTAGCTAACATACACTTGCTGCACGTCGCATAAAACATTCAAAAAATGTCAATATGTGGGAGTAAGAGAAGAGCAGACATATGCATAAATCTGACGACGCAAGAGAGAACTCAATTCGGTCAGGTTTTCTGAGCAACAACAGAAAGACAGAAAATCACGCACTGTTCTTGACTGAAAAACTTTAGTAGCCTTAAAGATTAATCTAAATGTATTTACAGAAATAAATATGTCTGCTTGAAAGAATATAGAATATGGTAAAGAAATAAGTTGCTATAAAGAATGCACAATTAGCCTATATAGCCACTGGTATTTCATTAAAAAGTAGACGTTCTGTTCTTGTTCTTTGTGAGAAGTGGTTTTATTTAATTTTAACATGAAGACATTTTGTGTGTCACAACAGTTAAATCAGCGTTTATCATGATAAAACCTTAATATCAAACCTATATAATGAGTTTGGAAATTTTTGAGAAATGCTTAATAAACGCATTACACTGTAACTAAACCCATTCGATTTTTAAATTTACTGTCGATTTAGTCGACTAAAATCTTATGATATTTAGTCGACTAAAACTAAAAACAATTCAGATGACTAAAATAGGACTAAAACTAAATGGCATTTTAGTCAAAAGACTATGACTAAAACTACATCAGAATTTGCTGTCAAAATTAACACTGTGTTCAACAATATGATGCATCTGAACATTCATCTTCTGCAGGTCTAATGGGTTCACCACTGATTCCAGTCAGCAGCTCAAACTCTGAGAAGAAATCAAGCCAAACTACATCAGCAGCTCCTACAAAACAAGGTACATGATCACTGACATACATCTTCAGTCAATGAACAATGAAGTCAAACAGGGCTGAGATGTATTTTATAAAATATTATGCATAAGAACTAAAATCCTCCACCTTCTACAGAGAAACAGACTACCCTAACCCCTGAGACAACTTCAGCTACACAGCAAAGTATTTATAAATGTCTTACTCATTCCAGTGCTTTAATGTGACACAGTAGAACTGGTATTCACATATCTGATTTTTTTGTAGACTTTAAGAAAAGCTTATCACTGGTCTTGTTTAATTTGTAAACCTCAAACACTTGTCAATGTGAAAGCTATTTCACTCTTTCATCACATACATGAATGGGACTTTAGTTCTTTTAGTTTCAGGATGTATCTATTAAAATCATAGTGAGCACTTATTAATAATCTTTCTATGTTACATAGCACCTCAACAGAGAGATACACTGATATGGAGCTGCTGCAAACTAGCAGTTGAAATAAATCAAATTCAGTACTGCAAAAGCAATGTGTGTAAAGTTTATTTTGTGTTCATGCATTAAAATATAATTTTTTAATATTGTAGGAAACCTTTTCCTCTTCGAAGCAGAGACCAAGAGACGTTGAGATATCTTTCATACAGAAGTTACTCTTTATTGAGGACTCGCTGTGCGTCGTTGCAGTCATCCAAGTCTGACTATTGCTCAGCACAGTAGAGTTTATACCTTTCAAGGGGGAGGGATACATAGAGGTGGAGACAATCTAAACAAAGCATGCAAATGCAGTTCAGGAATCAGCCCGTTACCGGAATTTCTCCAGCCCTGATCTCATCAGCGTAACAGTGTCATTCAAATGCATAGGTGCTAATCCAATCAGCCTGACAGTATCGCCCTTACCTTCACATTATCATAGAGACAAAGGCACAGCTGTGCCTTGAGCTTAGCATTCACCTTTAACTTGGGACCCTGCCCAATGGTCAAGAAGTGCATAAAGACAAAAGATTAATGTCTCAGACACCTGGGCTGCCTGACTTGATCTTCTTAGAATGTCATCATCTTTGCCTCAAAATGTAAAACACAATGTACCTAACTTTTTGCAGTTTATATACTATTACATTGGAACCTAGATATAACATTTTATAAATTTGTAATCCAACAATACGGTGAATCTGAACTAAAAGTCCTTCCTCTATAAAATCAGCAAAAGCACTGATGCCAGTTACTGTATGTTTGCGAGTGATTTCAGTGGTTTTATTCACATTCTGGGGTTCTTCTAGAATCAGTCTCTAAATATACAACTGCTTTCTCTGTGGAGATTTTAGAACAGCTGATCACAACTCTGACTTCATGTCATGTCTCTACGGTACATCACCACCAATCCACCAATCCATAATTCTTTAATCGTGTCAATGAGATGTCAAGTCTCCAAACAATCCAAAACAATCATGTTACTTATTATTTTATTTTTCTGTCAGTAGTAGTTGTTTTTATATCTTTGATTTCAAAGACAGTAATACACAGTAGATGCTCTGCTGTTGTTTTCATCTGAATCTGAATGTGTCTCTCTATATAGTCTCTCCCGAAGTGATCGGGATTGTTGTTGCTGCTGCATTGGCTGTTCTGATCACTGCTGTTATTCTTTGGGTGGTTTGTAAAAAAAGAGCTGGTAAGTATTTGGAGTTTACAGGCATTACAACAGACAAGCATTTGAAAATATCTGACTTCAAGTATTTAGAGATAGGCACATCTGTTTCAGCTTCATCACAGAAATTTGCTAAGATGCGATGTTAAATATGTGGTGTGATCAAATGTTTGGCTTGATTGAACAGTAATCTACAAACTAACAAGAAAATGTTTTATCTGCATTAGAATTCTTCTAGACTTTTATAATTCATCGTTTGCATTCTTTTTGTTGGTGAGTTATCATAAATATTCCCATTATTTTTCAGATAACAGAAAAGGGACTAATGACTCTGTGGTAAGTATCATAAAGCCAATGACCCATGGTTGATACATTAGCTAGCTATTATTTTGTCTATAATCACTGCTCCAGGGCAGACTGTCTCAGTTATATGTGTCAGGTTAGATAAATGCATCAGCTGAATGAAAAGTTTGTATATTTACAAACGTATTATTATAGTTTATTTTTAAATGTCACAGATAACAATAAATTTAATGGAACCGACTGATGCAATCATAACTTCACCATGTTTCCATTCATGTTTAGGAGCAGAAAGGGGATGTGATTTATACTGAGGTTGCCACACACTGTAAAGTCCGAGCCAAAAAGAGCAAGGTGAGTAAAACACTTCCCTGTTCTTCTGCCGATGCCCACTATTGCCATCCACTTTCTCTTAACAGTTTGTACACCTAAATGAGTTTTATTCTTAGGCTCTAACAGCATGCTGTAATATTTGTGGGTTAACACTTGCATCTTGTTTGACAATATTTGTGATGTTCATGCAGGTTCATGATGATGATAAAGTGACTTATTCTTCCATCAGAGGAGCAACAGCTGGACCTCAGGATGACTGCAGTCAACTTTACGCCTCTGTGAACAAGAACCATCACAAATAAGTCAAACAGTCAATAATTATACGATTAGAGTATCATGTGTAGAGGAATGTAAACCTTATATAATTGGCTATATAGATTTCCATTGAGTGCCATTGTAAGTAATGTCTTAAATATATTAAAGGCATAATTCACCCAAACATTACAATTCTGTCATCATTTACTCACCATCATGTGGTTCCAAACTCATAAGACTTTGGGTTTGCATCCACAAAACCCATTGCCTAGCTGCCTAGACTTCCAATAGATGGACAAAAGTGATGAGATAATATCTTCAAAATAAATAAATAAATAAAACACCTAATTTGTCTTCTGATGATGAATAAACGTTATACCAAATTCCCTTTAAAGATTTTCTTAATTAGCACAAACTGACAGTTAATTAGTCAAACAAGGTAGGCTTGCACAGAACCACACTTTACATCAGGTTCATCATTCCTGGTCCGGCAGACACTTTACTGTAGAGTTTAGTTTCAACTCTAATAAACAAACCTGAATCAACCTTTTAGCTTTGTTGGGTCTAAGTTGAACTAAACATTTGGTACATTGCACCATTGTAACGACAGTCATTCGTAAATGGTTTGTAGCAACTACAGCAAAAAAGGCACAGTATATTATAAAAGGAAAATCACTTAAAGAAAGAAGAGGAGTTAACGCTTTAGATTACAGCCCGCAATGTACCGCGTAATTAAACAGAATTTACAGCGTACCTATTTGTAACTATAGAGTACCTCCACAGTACCTACTCGTAGGTATAAGGGAACAATATGCATCGTTTGGTGAATAAGGGCGTAATAACCTGCAAAATTATAAAGCATTTACACTGGAAATATTTTAAAACTAAAGGGCACCTATTCTGAAATGATGTGGTATGTATGACACACAGATCGAATTTTTCCGCATAAGCATAACTTACAGCTGTACGTATGTGTAGCTAAACGGAAATAATGTGCAATGTTTGGGTGATAAGGGGGTAATGACTTGGAAAAAATAAAAATAAAATTACAATTCAAAAATTTAAAATTACAGCCCACGGATGTTACACTTACACAGTAACTACATATAACAAGGGTGTATGTTTGCATAGTAGTTAAGAAAAATGTTGTAGTACATTTTATTCTACTTGCCTCGAACCACATACGGAAGCTCAACTGCACCAACAGCACTACAGCTCTCAAAAAACATCAATTATACAGTAAATATACATGTGTTGTGTATTATGATGTTATATTTATATGTAGAGCAGCTGGAAACAGGTAATATAGTTTTCCACTGTATTGCACCTCGACGTTACAATGCTGCTGACAAACTCGCTGCTAAGGTGATCATAGTCAGTGTTCTTTCATCAGGTAAATTGTCATACGGAAATTTCTAAACCAAATCATTGCAGAAACTCCTTACATAATTTCCTCATACTTTATCATCTCCATGATCCCACATAAAGAAGCACTAGTAAATACTATAGCATATATTCTTATGTAAACTGTGGTAAAATTTTATGAAGACTATGGTGGTTTTTAACTTTACTATAATTACTCAATTATAGCCTGCTATAGTATACTACAGTTTACTATTTGTATCAGTCATGTAATATATATGTTGTAATAATAAAATAAGTACCCACATCGTAGTGTAACAATATTGTCACGAATTCGGTCCATGGACTTCCGTTTATTCACCACCAGAGGTCACCCTTTCCATTACACTGACTCTCGCACAACACAAACTGTTGCATAGCACCCCAGACTACATATCCCATCATTCATTGCACGGTTTGCACACTGCACTGATTGCACTCATTGCACACAGCTGTTTCTTATCACCTCACTCACTATATAACACCCACTCAAACTGCCATTCTCTGCTGAGTATTGTTTAGCCCGTACCACATTCTGAGTCTCTGTGTTTTCCTTGTTTTGCCTTGCTTGTTTTCGCGGTTTCTGATCTTTGCCTGTTTTCCTGGATTTCTCCCTCTCGTCTCTCCCCTGTGATTCTGTCTGCCGATCGGTGATCTACGCTAGCCCTGGGACTATTCTTGTGTTTTGCCCGCCATATACCTGTTTGCCATTGTTTGACCCTGCCTGTTTACCACGTCTCTTGAATAAAGCCTGCAGATGGATCCACACGTCTCACGTCTCGTCAGCCCCGTCACAAATATACTGCATCATAAATTTTGTGTTATTACAAAAAGGCAACTTCTAAATCATAATATTGTTGCCTAACACAGTAGGTCATGCATACCACCTAATCTTAGAATAGTTACACCTTACTTATGAAATACTAACAGTATAAATACTTTGAATTTTCCAAGTCATTACCCCCTTATCCCCCAAACATTGCACATTGTTTCCATTTACCTACACGCACGTACAGCTGTAAGTTATGCTTATGCGGAAAATTTCGATCTGTGTGTCATACATACCACATAATTTCAGAATAGGTGCCCTTTAGTTATAAAATACTTCCAGTATAAATGCTTTATAAATTCGCAGGTTATTATCCCCTTATTCCCCAAACGTAGCATATTGTTCCCTTATACCTACGAGTAGGTACTGTGGAGGTACTCTATAGTTACAAATAGGTACGCTGTAAATTCTGTTTAATTACGCGGTACATTGCGGGCTGTAATCTAAAGTGTTACTGAAGAGGAAATGGTATCAGAATGTGTGAGAATTCACAGCCATCAGTCTAAACTGGTATCAGAGATGACCGGACTGTTCACTGTGGGTTGAACAAGTGTGGGAAAATGAACTGAGTTCTCACACTCTGTAGTATCAAGTTTCAAAAACAGCTCACAAAAAAAAAAAAAAAACTAAGGCAACATTTGAAGCTTCTGAATAGACATAACAATATATATATATTTTTTTTTTTTTTGCGTTTGTAGTCATCTTGTGTGTTTTGAGAGCTGGTGGATGCTTGAGTTATTGATGTAGATGCATTGTGTTTACAGCGTGATTGTTTTTAATGGCTACAGTTATACTGTATCAATTTATGTCAGTGCACTTTTGAAAATAGTAGTGTTGTGTTTCAGAGGTCACTTTATAAGTTAGAATCAAAAAACACCTAACTGCTATACAGTATGTTTTATAGAAACTTCTTTTCTTCATCAGTATAGTGTGAGTGAACTGCAGCTAAATGGTCAGTTGGTGAGATCAGAGGATGTTAACACCCACAAGATGAGCTAATGATGTTAGAAGGTTAGAGCTGTAAATATAGAGTGAAAAGAAAGATTGACAGAAACAGAAAATGGCTGATAAGCGTCACATGTGTCTGCTGGGACTGATCATGCTCTGTGCACTTCTCACAGGTAAAGACATCTGTATATGATCTATAAGATAAAATATGTGTGTGATGTGAACAACCATCTATCCAAACAATTTAGTTTAATTACTCTGACATAGTGTCTGGAGTTTGAATGTGCACAGTTTTATTTTGATGAAATTCATTAAGTCATAGGAGTAAATACTGTTGTATTCTTTAATGCATGTTTAGAACTGTGCATATACTACTGTCACACTCAAAAGTCTCTTGCAAAGCTCTATTTATGTTAAATGTATCATGAAGTGAACTCTGCAGTATTCCAGAAATCAGGTTATGTGACATGCCTGGGTTAGATTATTATTATTGTTATTATTATTATTATATGCAAGCAGATAATTCAACGTTTGGCTCCAAAAACTGAATTAACAATCAGAGTATGTATCCATAGCAACCCATTATCTGAACATAACTGGCTCTGGAGCAGTCTGAGTTTACTTTAGATGTATTCAGCACATGCGTCCCGTTAATGAGGGCCCAGGTGATGTGACCGATGTCGCACATTTATATATATATATTTATTTTTTATTTTTTTAAGTGCAATAACAAAGCAATGATTATTTGATTTGACTCTAATAAATTTTATTCTCGTCTCACACAGTATGGATCTGCATTCAAAAATGATTTTTGCAACTGAACATTTTCTGTAATTTTCAGCCCTAACTCTGCTAGACGTGATGACTGTCAGTCCACAAAACCAATGCTGTCGGGTCACATATTTAGTATTTATAAATTATTAGAAAAAAACAAACACTATTTTATATTTCAAATAATTAAAAATCACTTGAAAACCACAAAAATATGATTACTTCATGTTGAATGTCAACTCCGTCACTGGCCCGTCACCAACATCAGACAGAAAACCGTACGGTGTCGGTGATATCTGGCAGTGTTGACAAATTTGGCTTCATGTAGCAGCCGCTTTGTTTTCTCTGTTGACGCTAGATGCTCATAGAACCTGCTTCAGGAGAATAACATTATCTAAACATTTCAAATAAGTTCCTCAGAAACTGGAAGATGGTGTTGACATATCATGGTCGTGACGCTGGAAATATTAACATTAGGACTCCAAATATTCTAAAACTATAAAACTGACCAGAGCTGACCTGTCTGACACTGCTGTACTCTGCAGAGGAGGAATGTGACGAGGGGTCCTTTACACTGACAGCTGCCCCTCATATTCCCTGATGTTTTTACATTTTAATGAATGTCTGACGGTGTTGACAAAAAGTGGGGACACAACTTTGAAACCTTATGAAACACATGTGTCCTCATTTTTCATTGTATCATGTATCATTGTATCATTGTACCATGTATCATTTTTAAACCTACAGTTACAGTAGCTGGATATGTTTTCTCCCATGTCTCAAGAATCAGTGATTTCATAATCAAGTCATTAACCCACATTATTATTATTATTATTATTATATGTAGGTAGCAGTGGAGCAGAAGTGACTCATGTGTTCTGCAGTTCTGGTGAAGATGTCCGTCTGTCCTGTAATAATGCTTGTTCTTGCTGCACATCAACTTCATGGAGCTATAGCAGACATTCAGAGACAGTTGAACTGATTGTTGGAGGGATAAAGAAGAATGAAATCGAGAGATCTGAGAGACTGAGTCAGGACTCTGACTGCTCTCTGAACATCAAGAACGTCACAAAAGAAGATTATGGACTTTACTTCTGCCGACAATATGCGTATGAACAACATCACAGAAATTATGCACATGTTTATCTGCATGTTCTTCATGGTCAGTGTTTCTGTGAATATTATGATTATATGTTGAATTAAACGTAATTAAAAGTAATGTTTGTGTCCCTGAAAAGACTGAAATGTCGTGTAATCTGTGTCTGATTTTCTGTTTCAGTCTCTTCATCATCCTCACAGTCTGAGATCAGATCAGGCAGCTCTGTGACTCTCTCATGTCAGTTATATTATCATCGAGTCACGTGTGATTCTTTAGTTCGTTCTGAGGGACTTCAGCTGATCTGGGTGAATCAGGCTGGTGTGGATCTGCAGACAGACTCCAGATTTCAGATATCCTTCTCCTCAGGACAGTGTATCAGCTCTCTGACTACAACACTCCTGAATGAAGACCACAGCAGAGCGTGGAGATGTCAGCTTAAACACAGAAATCAGCTGAAGACCTCAGCCACATATACTGTCAAGTATCCAAGTAAATGATTTATATGAACAATTAATCATCAGTAATTTAAATATGATCGTAGTCTATGACGTATCTGAACCTTCATCTTTTACAGCTCCAGCCGAAACAAAGACACCGTCTCCAGTCACCAGCTCTGAATCCACTGCAGCTCCAGCACAACCAGGTACATAATCAGCTGTTAAGATGAATGTTTGCTGTTACCTGAAGACCTCAGTCAGATACACTGACATGTTTTCAGATAAGAAACTACATTTATTTAACCCCTTAACTGTCACACGTTTACTTCAGTATATTAGGATTAAATCCTAATCTAATCATGACAAACTATATATTGCTGGAAAGATCTAAGACTCCTAAATATATATATATTACCACTATTTGTTGTTAAAAATGATGTAGAAACAGTAATAGATTACATTATGACAAGAGTGCACCTCAAAACATACACATCATAACAGGAGTTCTGTCACAAAAAATATTTTTCGTTTCCTTTTACATGTTTTAGTAATCATCATAAATTATATATCATTTGAAAGCTTAAAACCTCAAAATTCATCCTGCGAAAACTATTTTCAAATCGGAAATTGCATTACTATGGAAATGGTACTTTAAAATATTTTAGCAGGCTCCTCCCCTTAGTGGGGGTGTCATATTACAAAATGTATTACGGTCTTTTCGAATCCAAACTTTTTATAATCTTGACAAAATACATATCGTTGGAAAGATCTGATTCTCAAGATTCTATATTTTTTGTGATAGAAGTAATATTGAGAGAGAACTGCATCAAATTCAGTGGCATTTGTATGGCACCTGGTGGCTATATATGGTATTACACCTAAACAAAATTGTATAGGAACCTCATTTTTTTATATCAACTTCAAATTTGGAACACAACTTATTTAGACACATGGCTATAATTGTATATCAATTTTGGATTAAAACCTATTTTGTAAAATATTTACAACTGAGCTCACAGCACTGAAAACAGCAGAGTATAAAGAGGAGAGAAGACGACCAGTAGGGCTGAGGATAAAACGTGACTTCTGGTCTGCCTTTTGAGAGCTGGTGGATGATTGAGTTATTAATGCAGATAGATTGTGTTTATAGAGAGAGAACTGCACACACTGATCTCACACCTGAGAAATATTGTGTATCTTAGTCATTCAAAAGACTCTCTTATCCAGAGCAACAAACTGCTTTAGTTTTGATATGTGAGGCTTCAGATAGCAAGCACATATTGTCTGAATGCTAACCATTAGAGAGTGAAGTACTAAACAACAAAAACCTGCAAAAGCAGCAACAAATGCACTGATCATGATACCATAAAATATAATAATAATAAGTCATAGTAGAATGTAATATTCAATTACATTCTATTTTTGCTATTTTTGGAGAAACAAAAATAAAATACCTTTATATAATCACATCAGCCAGTAATTTTCCAATTTCCAATTTTTCTTATTTTTTTTCTAATGTCTTTCTTATTTTTCTTATTTTTTCAGTTATGTATCTGTTCATGAATTTCAGTGGTCACTTGCTAAGATAGAACAATAATAATAATAATAAAACATAACTGCTATGCAAAGTATACATTTAGATACTTCTTGTTCACACATATAGTGTGAGTGAACTGCAGCTAAATGGTCAGTTGGTGAGATCAGAGGATGTTAACACCCACAAGATGAGCTAATGATGTTAGAAGGCTAGAGCTGTAAATATAGAGTGAAAAAAAAGATTGACAGAAACAGAAAATGGCTGATAAGCGTCACATGTGTCTGCTGGGACTGATCATGCTCTGTGCACTTCTCACAGGTAAAGACATCTGTATATGATCTCAGCAGTGGAGCAGAAGTGACTCATGTGTTCTGCAGTTCTGGTAAAGATGTCCGTCTGTCCTGTAATAATGCTCTTTCTGGCTGCACATCAACTTCATGGAGCTATAGCAGACATTCAAGAGCAGTTGAACTGATTGCTGGAGGGATAAAGAAGAATGACATCGAGAGACATGAGAGACTGCGTCTGGGCTCTGACTGCTCTCTGAACATCAAGAACGTCACAAAAGAAGATTATGGATTGTACTTCTGCCGACAATATGTGTATGGAAAACAACAAGGAACTGATGCACATGTTTATCTGCATGTTCTTCATGGTCAGTGTTTCTATGGATATTATGATTATATGTTGAATTAAACATAATTAAAAGTAATGTTTGTGTCCCTGAAAAGACTGAAATGTTGTGTAATCTGTGTCTGATTTTCTGTTTCAGTCTCTTCATCATCCTCACAGTCTGAGATCAGATCAGGCAGCTCTGTGACTCTCTCATGTCAGTTATATTATTATCAAGTCACTTGTGATTCTTTAGTTCGTTCTGAGGGACTTCAGCTGATCTGGGTGAATCAGGCTGGTGTGGATCTGCAGACAGACTCCAGATTTCAGATATCCTTCTCCTCAGGACAGTGTATCAGCTCTCTGACTACAACACTCCTGAATGAAGACCACAGCAGAGCGTGGAGATGTCAGCTTAAACACAGAAATCAGCTGAAGACCTCAGCCACATATACTGTCAAGTATCCAAGTAAATGATTTATATGAACAATTAATCATCAGTAATTTAAATATGATCGTAGTCTATGACGTATCTGAACCTTCATCTTTTACAGCTCCAGCCGAAACAAAGACACCGTCTCCAGTCACCAGCTCTAAATCCTCTGCAGCTCCAGCACAACCAGGTACATAATCAGCTGTTAAGATGAATGTTTGCTGTTACCTGAAGACCTCAGTCAGATACACTGACATGTTTTCAGATAAGAAACTACATTTATTTAACCCCTTAACTGTCACACGTTTACTTCAGTATATTAGGATTAAATCCTAATCTAATCATGACAAACTATATATTGCTGGAAAGATCTAAGACTCCTAAATATATATATTACCACTGTTTGTTGTTAAAAATGATGTAGAAACAGTAACAGATTACATTATGACAAGAGTGCACCTCAAAACATACACATCATAACAGGAGTTCTGTCACAAAAATTACTTTTCGTTTCCTTTTACATGTTTTAGTAATCATCATAAATTATATATCATTTGAAAGCTTAAAACCTCAAAATTCATCCTGCGAAAACTATTTTCAAATCGGAAATTGCATTACTATGGAAATGGTACTTTAAAATATTTTAGCAGGCTCCTCCCCTTAGTGGGGGTGTCATATTACAAAATGTATTACGGTCTTTTCGAATCCAAACTTTTTATAATCTTGACAAAATACATATCGTTGGAAAGATCTGATTCTCAAGATTCTATATTTTTTGTGATAGAAGTAATATTGAGAGAGAAATGTACGGTGGCCGAGAGAGCTCAACGCGCTGCAATTTAAGAAAAC
>NW_015506243.1:0-862 GCF_001515645.1 Sinocyclocheilus grahami | reverse complement strand
CCAAGGAGAGCTTCAGACGGGGCCGCACTCCGATGGTGAAGACTTGGTGATGCGTTCAAACTTTATTAAGAAAAAGTCTTTGAGTATTTTTGGGGTAACTTATTATTCTGAAACTGAAGGACTTCCTTCGAGCCTTAATAAGCTCGAACTCAGCTGAGCAAACTCAGACACCGGGGGACATTCCAGGTCTCTTGACGGGATTTTATGGAGTCTATTTTGTATATCAAGCACAGCATTATAGATATTTTCATACAGCTTTAAATGTCATTTTCAAGTACTCCGTATTGTACAGACTGCTTTAAATATGATATTAAATAAAGTCATCATCAAAGTGAGGTACCTTAATAAACATGTATGGTTATTTACACAATAGTTATTATTATAATTGTATTTTTATCTTTAAAATAAATTTTACTTTGACAGAAAGATTTTAAATGTTTTAATAATCCAGTTTATTTAATAACAATTTAATTTTTTTATTTTTTTTACGGATCATTTCGATGCAGAGACAACTCCTTACTTACAGTATGTTTCCTCTTTACCCTAAACAAGCAAATACCTGAAGGATTGTATTCCCCACCCACAACATAGTTCAACATGATTTTATGTTAAGTATTGTAAGTATAAATATACATTCACAAATGGTCTACAAATGGTGGTGAAAATGTGTTTGAGGTATTTAACCTATTGGGTATATTAGCAATATTTATGTAAAATAAAAGAGATTATGCTGTAGTATTTATTGATTTCATACACCAAAGGCACTGGATACAAATTAAAGACAGATATATGCTCATCAAACATGTACAAGGAAAGCAGAAAGCCACTCATATCTCTTGGCAGGATAACTTAATGGATAACT
>NW_015506242.1:390857-421708 GCF_001515645.1 Sinocyclocheilus grahami | reverse complement strand
CACATTTATGTCCTCATTTGTCACAAAAATGCGCACACACACACAACGCATTACTCTGCGCTGCGCAAAACTCGGCATTTGAACAGTCAATAGCAAATACTTAAACTAATAACAAAACATACTTACAGTCGTTGATTCAGAAGCGCCAGATTGTCATTGCAAAGTCGGAATTGACCCCTTTTTTTTTTCTTTTTTTTTATAGAAATAGCCTATGTGCACAGCCAGCCTTGTACTCTTCTAGGTTCAAAAAACTGTCGTCCATAAAATGCGTTGCACAAATTCGAACATCTGGGTTGTGCTGTTCTGCTGTAAATAAATCTTAACCAATGATTCCTAAATGCGTCTACTTCCGGAAGGCCTCTCCCTGACATGCTGCTTCAACACTAACTGCGGTTACTGAAACCACGCCTTCTTTCTTTGCGTGCACATTTGGGCGGCATTATGCTAATATTTCGACATAGTGATGTAGATATGTGGGGGTGTGTTAGAACGAGCCGTTTTAGGTAGCCGTGGCTGACTCTTAACTTTTGTAAAGAATATCTCTTTGGATTTGAGACTTTAGCAACTTAACAGATCTTCTTTATGCACCAAGAGCTTGTAACACTCCAAAGAGAAAGGAAAAGTTGAAATCGCATCATATGACCCCTTTAAAAGCCTGTCGTAAGTTTGGTCTAAGACAGCTCAAATATCAGTTCGAAGTACAAAGGTTTGTTTTATTACAGAGCTCAACAATAAGATTTATTTTTCGTCCAGCCAATAGTTCACTGCAGAATGATGACAGGGTTTCTGTGGGTCTTACAAAGTCTTAATTCGCCCTTCCACAAATTCAGTCCTTAAAAATGTCTTAAATCAGAGCAGAAAGTCTTACGTTTATTAAGTCGTGGCAGTTGCATGCTCTGCAATAAATGAACATCTTCCTCAGTATTATTGTCTTGTTTTCTAATACAAATATCTAAGCATCCTTAAATCAAGATACAACTTGAGATGCAAACTGAAGATATGTCTTGTTTTCTGAGAAACTGAACAAAATTAAGTGAGTTTATGCTTTAAACAAGAACAAATATCTGTCAGTGGGGAATGAAAACTCTTTTCATTTTAATCAGTTAATCAGAAAGCAATACTTTAAAAAAAAATCTTACATAGTATTTATTCCATAAAGCGTTACAGATGGTGGTGAGCTACAATAAATCATGTATTGTTGTATAAAAGTTCTTTGGCATAGGACGAGCATTTGTGGTTAAAAAGTATATATATTTAAATTTTTTTAAGAAAATGAGCAATGGTTTTGCTAGATGAGACTCTTATTCCTCGGCTGGGATCGTGTAGAGCTCTTTGAAGCTGCACTGAAATGGTGATTTGGACCTTCAGCCCATTGGTCCCCATTGAAGTCCATGGAATGTTTTCCTCAAAAACCTGAATTTCTTTGCGACTGAAGACAGAAAGACATGAACATCTTTAACATCTAATCCTTTAAGTCATTTTGCTGCTCAAGGAAGTGTAAGTTGATTTAAGAATCTTTAGACATTTGCACTGAAAAAGAAACAAAAATACTGATGAATAACATCACTTTTTTTTTGCAGTGTGATCAGAAGGTAGAGTAAAAGTTATTTCCATATTCAGGTGGATGGGATCAGAGCTATTCAAGCCTTAAGCTTTTTCTTTTAGTAAGATGTATAAGAAAGTAGTGGAGATCTGTTGGAAGTTGTATTTTCAAAATTTGAAGTATTGCTAATACAAGTCATTATGTGCTCTCTGGACATTTACGTTTAGAGACTATATTGACATATTGTGATCCCTTCAATTTATTTCTTAAATTTTCTTTACTTGGTCTCAAAAGGTGTTTAAAAAAATCTTAAATTTTCCTTCATTAAACCTGCAGAAACCACTTTTTTGCTAGAAAGTTCTTTTTCATAAAATGTTTTATTTTCAAAATTTTTGTGAGTTCAAATAATTGCTTTTCTTTATAAAAAGCTGGAAATGATCTAAAAGGGTGCAATGTTCAATTCATTCGCCGTAATTTCAACCAAACCTCATCTGTGTTAACCAGCTTGATATCATGCTCTTGGTGACATATTAGCAGGATTTGCAACAACAGAAAACCAAAGGTTTGCGTTTGCAATGCGCAAAAAAAGTTTTTTTTACTGGCAATAAAAGGGCAGCTGGCCCAAAACTGTGCCACCCTTGTTGTCGAGTTTGATAAAGCAGGTCACTTCCGTGCCATTTTGGGAAGTGCGTGTAAGAAACCAAGAGAAGCTGGTTTAGGATTGGTCATCTGTGCTTCATTGAGAGCTTTCTGCCGTGTGTGTTTACAGGTAGCGTACAGCACTGCAGGTGTGGGCGCTTTCTTTCCGATTGTCTGAGTGCAGTGAAAGCTGCTGATCAGACTAACAAACACAAACTGCACCAGCTCTCATTGCTCTGATACTGAGCTTCCAGATGGGTGTGTCTAGTATTACGTACGAGCAAAACAAATAATCCTAGTCTTAATTTCCATAGCATTATGCCGCCCGCTTTGTCCCTCGGGCTGCTTTGCCTGATGGGAGTTTGATGGTGTGCTCAGATGTGGTGAACTGCTGAAGACAGTACAGACTCAAAACACATGTTGTGGCACTAATAAAATCCTCAAAATCCAGCGGTCAGTGGCACAAAACCCTTTATGGTCAGGAAACCCTCAGTGATAATTTACTCCTACGTGCTTTCTTATAGCTTAAAGAATTTTGTGCAGATATTTAGAAACAACAGAGGACCTGTAATGTTATTGTGAGTGTACATTTGAACTGATTTTGCTTGTGAACATTTTAATAGCGTAGATGGCTCACGTGGATTCACTCCATTCAGTTTAAAGCACGTTTGTGTTTACGTGTTTGTCCACAAATGCTGGACAGTATTTCTCGATAATACTTTTGCATGTGTAAAATGTTTTTCATTGATAAAAAAAAATTTGTGCACCTTTAATTGCCAGATAATAGTTCATAACATTGTATTACAAAATCAGAATGATTTTTTGTATTTTTATTTTTCTCATAATTATAACAGTGATTAAGCATATGCTTACTACAGTTTGTACTCTTAAGGGTGGTTCAGAGTCAGACTACACAATTGTTTTGTAGGTTATGACAATCACTGTGTTCGATTATGCGACAGTTCTGCGAGATCCAGTGAGAAGCGTTTGAATTCGCCGAACAATGATAAAGTTGCTGCGAGATCTAGTGAGAGTCATTCTAATTCTGCACAGAATTCTCTGTTATAAACAGCACTGACATACGTCAGGAAACCAGAAGCGGTAACACTAACTGTAACCATGGTGTTGTGGTAGAAATAGTCCAATGCATTACATCATTCATTACAGGGTTTGTACAACCTTTTGAGAGAGAAATTCAAGCACTTTCCAATGACTTTCAAGCATTTTCACACAACTATTTCCAGCACTTTAACGCTCTAAAATGATCCCGTTTAAATGTTATTTTTAATGGGATGACCAAAATATACTTTGTGGTAAACAAACACTTATGTGAAATTAAAAAAATACATCAAATCACAATTATAACAAGTAGACAGCAGCAGAGGAGCACTTATTGGCTTATTAGTCATTCATTTATACTTTTTCTCTATATTTTGAAATGATAAAATCACTATTATAAAATATCAAATCATCAAGAAATCAGATTTTGTCCAAATTTTACACTTTTTTTGTGTATGAAGTAAGAAAAGTCACAAAGTGCCTTGAAAAACAAACTTTTCTTCAATTTGCTACTAAATCACACATAATCACTGAAGTTGGTCAGTTCCATATACTAGAAGAATAATGGTACATTTAATAAGAGTGGAATATATATACATTTTCTGTATAAAAATTTGATTTTGCACCTGTTACTGTTGTTAATAAAAGTACATTTTGTATGCATCTTAACTCAAGCTTTGTGCTTTACTGTCAAATCTGTATACACAGTAAACACAAGAAATGAACATGAAATATTATTAGTAACTGCACTTGCAAAGCAATAATAATTTTATGATTTAATGATCTATATGTTAATACACCCACACACCACCACCAGTGCTACCAAATCTGCTCATGGCGCCACCATCTGTAGAACTTAGTGGCACTGGTGCCGCTGCTCTCAAATATTAGCCAAAATCTGTCTCAAATCATATAGTCTGAACTGGGCTTTAGATGCCATTGAAACTTCCATTTTATTTAGTCTGGTTTACACTTTTTTATATTTAAATTTTTCTGGACTCTGGACTGGTTTTTATGGTTAAATTAAGTAATATTAATCAAAAGCATGTCTAATTAATTGAAATCACAAAACTTATTTAATTAAACAATTGATTAAAAGGTTAACAAAAGTTATTCTCTCGCTTTTGTAACGAGATTTAAAACAAATTATAAATGAAAAAGTGTCCTGTTATTATTTCTCAGACAAAATGCTGCACATTTCTTTGTGAAATTGAAATATCTTTAATGGCAAAAGTAAAAAAATTAAATTTTAAAACAACCCCAAATCAAATAAATTAATTAATAACACAAATAAAAAGCATAAAATGCTTAATAAAATCGCTGCTGTTCCATAAGCGCCACCTGCTGTCAGAGAGGGAATTTGTGTCTCATGCAGCAGGTGGCGCTTATGGAACTGCAGCGATACAACATTTCCTTGATTACCGCTGCGCTTATAAACACTGTTTTAATATTCATTATACAGAGACAAGATGAAAAGAATAACCATCTAAACTTTTCTGAAGACAGTCAGTTCCCCTCAGAGACATATTCATATAAACTCCCACCACCCAACTGTATCACGATTCGTTTAACATCTCAACCGACTTCAATCGTCACATATTTTAATAGATTTATAACCGGCTCAGGGTACATCATTAGATCCCTATTAAATCTGTTGTATTTGTGCTCAGATTCTGTTTTATTGTCCTCAAAGCATCATGCGTGCTTCAGTGTGTGTGTAGTCGCCCAAACTGAGACATCCTGCAATATATGGTAAATTCCATTTTTATGACTGGATTCTGTGTTTCCATCCGCATTTTCTGCATCGTGGGATCAAAGGGCCCTAAAATTATTTAAATGCCCACTTTGAGAACCCCTGGTGTAAGAGACTGAAGACTGTCAGTTTGTCCTCTCGCGCTCAGCGGGGACGCACAGAAACCCCATCAGCCCATTAGTCTTTCTGTTTGAGCGGCCCACACCCGTGGAGCTCCTGACCTCACGAAACCGGCACATGCTTTATTTTTAATTGCAGCGGTGCGTCTTCACTGAGTGCAGAACATCACCGAGTCGATCTGTGTTCATTTCTGTAGCTGGATGGTTATCAGACACTTCTGCTTTACTAGGTCAGCCTTAGGGGGTCTTAACCAGTTCTCCAACCAGGTGGACTGGGGAGAATTCAGTAAAGCCATGCAGTCTGACAGAAAGATACTGATTTGATTTATTCATTTACTAAATGTCACCCATGGACTGAACTGAGTGATTAATGTGCATTATCCAGTGCTGAATTTCAGGACCGTTGTACGTTGACACAGAATGTGAATATGACATTTCTTATATTCACACTTTAATAGAGTAACTAACAAATATGCAATAAATACACCTGTGAATTAAGTGCAAAAATGTATTAAAATTGTAAGCATTAATTTGTTCCTCATATCATACACGAGCAGAGAATATGCTGTAACTTTTCCGTTTTTAAGCTAATTGTCCACAGGCCAGCGTTGACAATAATTTTCTGCACTCCTGAATGTTTCTATGTGTGCGCGATCTGTACGTTATGTGAGAGCTTGTGTATTGTGCGCGTGTGCAGCAATGTAGCAGCACATTAGTTTAGAGCGGAGATTAACTACCTGTACAATAAACTGTTTAAAACATGGATTCACCCAATTAGCATTGAGTATCCACATGCTACAAACAAACATGCCTGAGATATAACCTCCTGCACTCGTCCATCGCCGTCATTATAGCCTTCACCTTCTTTCTGATTTGAGTGATCCACGTATCTGTCAAGCTAGCTAATGATGTTTAACGTGTGAATTCTTGATCAAATGCAGTTGTATTATGGGCTGTTGGCATTAATTGTGCTCATGATGGAGCGGTTGTGGAGCGCTCTGGGAGTGGATAAAAACACAACGCTCCAACTTTCAAAAAATCCACTCCTCACTCCAGTCAAATCTTATAGTCATATTTATATATAATCACAACATTTTTGTAAACAAGCCCTACAAATAAACACAGGAAAGCTGTGCTTTTTATTTATTTTTTTAAAAATCGCAATCACAATTTTCTTTATCAGAAAAATCAATTATATTTTGTCTCTAAATCGTGCAGCCCCAGTGTCTCAGGGTGTTCAGTGTGCTCAGATTTAGTGCAGATCCAGCGCTGTGTTGCACCTCAGATTGAGGCTGTAAGCTGACTCCATGTTGAACTACAATGCCAGTACTTCGTGTATGTCCATAAGCTGTGCTGGTACAGGACAAAACCAACATGAGAGGGCAGAGAATGAGGTCAAACCTGATATGTTAGTTTTGCATGGTTTTGATCTCGAGGCATGCTGGGAATGTGAGCGGCTCTTTTTACAGACCTTTTTGATACATTGTGGAGTCCTTATCAACCATTCACTAGTTTCCCATTAATTACCTCCTAGAAACTACTTGGGGTAATCAAACTCCATAAACCCCCAAACATATTATTACATTAAAGTGATAGTTTGGAGTAAAACTTGATCTAACTCTGTTTTGAGTATTGTAACACTAGAAGGTGTTTTAAGAGAGATAATGTTGTGAATAAAATAGTTTTTGTTTAAAATCACTTACCTTTAAGGGTTCTCCGATCAGGATTTTTGGAGCCGATCACTGATCGTCAATCACAGGAAGCAGTATCTGCCGATACAATCACCGATACTGATCTTTTTGAAACCTTCTTTTTATCATATAGAATTATTTGATGCTCCAATCAGGATTTTTACAGACATTCATTCAGGGCCTGAATTAAATTTTTGAAAATGTGGGGGGGATTTTTTAATTTGAGGGGTGGAGGGGGGCATCAGTTATCAATTGATTATTAGTGCTGCTTTAGGGGCCGTTCAGTAAGATTTTTTTTGTTGTTGAAAGAAATTAATATTTTTATTCAGCAAAAACAGTAAAGACATTTGTAATGTTACAAAAGATCTCTATTTCAAATAAATGCTGTACTTTTGAACTTTGTTCATCAAAGAATCCTGAAAAATAAAATGTATTGTGGTTTCAACAAAAATATGACACTGATTATAATCAGAATTGTTTATTGAGCATCAAGTCAGCATATTAGAATGATTTCTGAAGGATCGTGTGACACTGAAGACTGGAGTAATGATGCTGCAATTCTTTCAAAAACTAGTGAATATTCATATGATGTTCTGCAGGTCAGTAAAGAAGCATCAGGTTGTCTTGATATGCAAAGACTCTTATTTTGAGACAGCTTTTCTCAGTGCGATGTGATGAGTGAGAGATATTAAAACTGAACACAGAACTGAACCAGCGCTTTAATCAGTACTGAACCAACTGTTGTGCTGCAGAATCTGTGTGAATGAAACAGAGGCGCATTAAACACCCCTGACAGTTGGCGTGCATCTGTAATTTGATTGATCTAGTTTGATTTATTTGTATGTGCTTTAAAGCCTTGCCGGTTAAACATTTCATTCGCGTGCTGTTCTGACATGCGCTTTTTCTGAGCGTGTATATTCATATGATGTTCTGCAGGTCAGTAAAGAAGCATCAGGTTGTCTCGATATGCAAAGACTCTTATTTTGAGACGGCTTTTCTGTGTGATGAGTGAGAGATATTAAAACTGAACACAGAACTGAACCAGCGCTTTAATCAGTACTGAACCAACTGTTGTGCTGCAGAATCTGTGTGAATGAAACAGAGGCGCATTAAACACCCCTGACAGTTGGCGTGCATCTGTAATTTGATTGATCTAGTTTGATTTATTTGTATGTGCTTTAAAGCCTTGCCGGTTAAACATTTCATTCGCGTGCTGTTCTGACATGCGCTTTTTCTGAGCGTGTACAGCTGAAGCGCGCGCACACTAAAAAGCCTGTCAAACAGTGCCTGATTACAGGACTAAGTTATCTTTCGCGTTTTATTGCGCTAATACTGTCAAAAATACACAAGGTGTGTGCCTGTATATTAGATGCGTGCAGGTCTTAAAGCGACAGCAGACTAATAGTACTAAACATGATACCGATTGTCATTTAAAGGGAGAGTTCACCCAAAAATTAAATTTCTGTTGTTATTTACTCACTCACATGTTATCCCAAACCTGTATTAATTTCTTTCTTGTGCTGAACACAAAAGAAGATAGTTTGAAGAATGTGGGTAACCAAACAGTTGCTGGTCCCCATTGACTTTGATAGTAGGAAAAAAAAATACTATGGAAGTCACTGGAGACCAGGAACTGTTTGGTTACCCACATTCTTCAAACTAGCATTTCTGTGGAACAGAAGAAAGAAACTCATTCAGGTGTAGAGACAACTTGAGAGTGAGTAAATGATGACAGAATTTTAATTTTTGGGTGAACTATCCCTTTAATGTTAATAAACAATAAAACACAACGAGAAAAATCATTCACTGTTCTTGACAGAAGAACTTGCTTTAATAAAACTCAATGTATAATTGATGTATATAGTGTTTTATTTTTATATTTAATTCAATTTATTGAATGCTACTGATAAATACACCTACTGTACCTGAAAAATAAAGCACTGTGTATCTTTGTTTTTATTTTTTTAATAACAAAGATAAAATAATGACAGATTTTTATCTTCTCCCACTTTGGCCTAAATATCTGCCATTCTTTTTTATTTTATATGTTGTTACCTTGTAAGGCTTTGTTTTTAAAATAGGGAAATTAGTTTGGTTGTACTGCTCAGACAACTTGCAAAATAGCAAAACCAACATGACAAAGAATTGTGATAAAATCGTGATATTCCTGAAAAAAAATCGTGTCATATTTTGTCATATCGCCCACCCCTGATCAGGTGGGACTTATTAAAAAAATACGGTAGTTTCTTTTTTTTTCAGTGTGCAGAAAACAAGAATCGCTAACTGTGGCCCTGCTTTCAAGTGACACTTGGTGCACCGCTGCACAGCACTAATGTTCAGTGGGTTTCACAACCAGTTTACTCTATGTTGTGACATGAATTATATGTATTGCATCACAAAACCATAGATATTAATGCCAGCAGATGTTTTGCACAAGCGCTTTCTCTGATCGAGACAGGATCGATCCTGACATCTTAAACTACACCACTGCAGACAGTATAGAAGGCATGCATCATGTCATGGTGATCTGCCCGGGCCTGTTAGGAGTGTGCGATTTGCATGTTCTGTTTCCCATGTCATTCAGCGCACTAGTGCAGTTCCTGTGGCCCGCGGCTCTGTAGCATCTGCATTGTCACAAATATAGATTTTTTGATGCGTACAGATATTTAAATATTTGAAACCGTTTCAGTACTCATTTTGTGCATTATTGATACACACTGATACCAGTTGCTCTTTCTCGCTCTCTGTTCTCTCTGACAGTGAGTCGACACACCGCAAGTCTTGACTTTTTTTTTTTTTAAGGTTTATTTTTGCCGTTTTTGCCTTTTATTGATAGGATAGTAGTGAGACAGGAAGCGAAGTGGGAGAGAGAGAGGGGATGGGATCGGGAAAGGTCCACAAGCCAGGACTCGAACGCGGGACACCCGAAGCGCAATGGCACTACATGCCACAGTCTGACTATTTTAATGAAATAAAAATATAGTAGGTTCAGAAATGAACGTATCCATTAAGAGGCAATACACGGAATTACACATACTATTTGTGACATTAATTTATGAATATTTGTTCATTAATTATGAAGGTTACAAAGGCTGCGCTAAACCTTGTTCATTTAAGTGTTACCTCTGTATATATATATATATATATATATTTTTTTTGTAGCTGTTTGAGCAAAAGAAAAGGCTGCACTAAATGTTACCTCAATTGTTTAATTTTTTTTAGGTTTTAATAAATATGCATAATAAATGTTCATTTAGTTTCACCAATTTTCTGCATGTCTCTGATTTACTGTAATTACATGTATTATATCGGCCTCATATCGGCCAATCAGCCAGGGGTGCGTTTCCCAAAAGCATCGTTAGCTAACTATGGTGGTTCGTTCCATTGAACTCTATCGGTAACGACGGAACTTGCAACCATAGTTGCTTTTGGCAAACGCACCCCAGATTGAGTTCTCAATTTCGGCATCGGTCATTAAAAACCCCATATCGGTCGCCACTAGTTTAAAGGCAGAATTCTTCTCCTGAGTGAAAGTTGTAGAAACCAGACAGTTAATGTGGGGATATTGTTTCAAATCATGAAACAGGTTTGTGTTCCCTGACTTTGATGGCACGATGCAGATGTACATTTATGTTCATTAACAAAAACAGTGATATCTGTAAAATTAGGGATGCTCTGATTAGGATTTTTGCAGCCGATACCGAGTACCGATTTCTTATCATGGTGATCCCGATCCTGATCCTGATCCCGATTCTGATGCTTCAAGCTTTATATAACTGATATGTAAGCTCTCGGATCACCGTTAACCTTTTTTTGAGATAAAGTAATACTATAGATGTTGCCTTTGTTGTATTTTTATACTTTTGTAAAATTTTTACAGTAATTATGTAATATATGTAATGTAATGTAACTATTGTTTTAAAAGAGTACTAAATCAGGGCATGAATTTCGTTTTGGAAAATGGGAGGAATTCCACATTTAGATAGGGAGGATTTTTTTTTATTTGAGAAGGGAGTTCGGGTATTTTTTTAGACATATTTTTTAACTACAATCATCCAGCCTAAATGTTTCGTCACCCAGTGTATTTGTGTTTTACAATTTATAATGTTGTTGATTCATATTTATATTGTGAGGAAGATACTTAAAAAGAACTTTGATTTCAAACTCTGAATTGAATGTATTTTAACTAAAAAAGACATGTAAACAGTCAGTAATAAAATAAGAATAGATTAATGACAAGCAATGGCACAAACAAAAACAATAACAAGATACAACTAAAATTAACTGTGCTTTTAAGTTTTTCAGGTAGGTATAACAGTAATATTCAGGTACAGAAATACCACAGAAATGGAATAATCAGTTTAACTTTAAAATAACACTGGTTAGTCTTGTATAAATAAACATTAATGACAGACAGCAGCAGGTTTATTTAGGAGCATTCCTAGTAAAAATTGTAACAACCTCATATTGAGTAAAATTTAAATGTTCAGACTGTTTGAGTTAGGAATCTTTTATTAAAATAAACCATTGGTCATCTATTAAAAAATAAGTATTGAAATATGATTTTTTTTTTAAATGAAATGATACTCAAAATATGAAACTGAAACCTCCAGTAGGAGTGAGTCATTCAGTCAGCTGACTCCTTCAAACAGATGATTAATTCAGAAACAAAGCAAGTGACTATCTTTATGAATTGCTCACTGAATCTTTGACTCGAAAAAACGTAAGGTAGTTTAATTCAGGAACGAAACACCGCTGTGTTTTTGGCGCACAACAGTTCTGCTGTGGCTTTGTCTCGCTCTTCCACACGTGTGTGAGCTGACAGATGAAACGTGTCTGACTGCATGGTGAAGTGATGATGTCGGGCATAATGTGTGTCAGCTCAAACAGCAGGAGCTTCACTTCCTCAGCATGCCTCTCGTTTCTCTTTACTCATTCCAGAACCAGACGTCCTGAATGTTTAGAAAATCATGTTAACTAGTACTATATTCAGAAGGCACAGCCAACTACAGCTGTACACTAGTAGACTAACTATTGTTTAATCATGAAAACAAGGTTTTATTTCAGCCACCGTTTATATTTCATCTTTTTATATTTCAACAACAAACTGGAGTTTTTGTTTTGTTGAATAGTTTGAGTTTGTCTTTTGAATAATTCATTGATTATTAAATATAAATAATTTTTGCTTTCCGTTTTCAGTCAAGTGCATCCTGAATTTTTGGTTTCCGTTTCGGCCCAGAATTTTAATTTCGATGCATCACTATTCAAAATGTTTTTGCAAAAGTGTAAGTGTGCCTTTTTGAACTTTTATTCTTCACATTGCTTCACAATTGCAAAATACCCAGCTTAGCAAGTTACAAGCAAACATTATTGTTATTATTATTATTATTTCTAAGACAGAAATATACTACTATTGTAACACAGCTGCTCTGTAAAACAAAAACAAATGTTTTATGATAAGTAAATTAATTATTTTGCTCTACAAATTATTTTACTTTAATAAAATTACAATATTTGTGTCTTAATTTTTTTCACTTGAGAGAGTTAAACCCTCAATTTTATTTTTAGCTGGCAGCTGCAGGAAGACCTTTAATAGGCTTACAGATCTGTGTAAAATGCATGAAAGCATAAAAAGCTGTAATCATCTGTCCACAAATATTGGAAATTATATAAATGTGAAAAACTATAACTGGCTCAAGCTGCGTTCTCAAATGCATATTAAACTCACAGCACATGCAGTGAACAAGCTGCGAGTCTATATACTTATAGACTTGCAACGGACTATTTACTTATTAAAATACTCACTGCTGTCAGAGAGAAGAGAGAGCGAGAAAGCGCAGCTGGTATCAGTGTATCAATACTGCACAAAATGAGCACTGAAACGGTTTCAATTATTCAGGATTGGTATGTATCAAAATCTATGTTTGAATTCCACAAGTAGAGTTGTTAAATCGTGAGAAAGCACTGAAATGATTTATTTGTTTGTTTGATTTGTTTTTCACTTATATGAAGCCTCATGGCTGGAGTGTTTGTGTTCATTGTGGGTGTGTTTTGTCCTGAAACATGAAGGGAAGTGTGTATGTGGGTGTGTGTTTGTCCTGTGTGTTTCCTGACCTCTGCAGGGGTCAGTGGCAATGAGGAATGCGGAACTCATGTCGCTAGAGTTTTCCAATTGTGCGTGTCATGAATACATCCAGACCGGAAGCGGCCCTCACCCCTCACACCTGTGACCAGAACCCATACACACACACACACACACACACACACGTACACACACATACGTACACGCACACACGCACGCACACACATACGTGCACACACACACACACACACACACTCACACACACGCACGCGCGCACACACACACAGGTTTGTTTTTGTGAAAAGTGGGGACATCCCATAGGTGTAATGGTTTTTATACTGTACAGACCGTATATTCTATTGCCCTACACCAACCCTACCCCTAAACCTACCCCTCACAGGAGACTTTGTGCTATTTCAGATTTTCAATACACTCCATTCTGTGTGATTTATAAGCGTTTTGAAAAGTTGGGACATGGGGTAATGTCCTGAAAAGTCACCTTCTCCTTGTAATACCTATGTCATACCTTTGTCATTATACAAATTTATGTCCTCATTTGTCACAAAAACGCACACACACGCATGCACGCACGCGTGCACACACACACGCACACGCATGTAGACCGGGAAGTTTGCTCATTGATGAGCCGTTTCCTTTCAGGATTTCAGAATTCATGCTTCTTAAGTTTCAGAGCATGAAAATCATGATTTCTCAGAATTAAGACGTTGTTCTGCAGGACAGAAGAATCTGTGGAAATAATTTGGATGCTTCGAGCCGGTTTGGGCTCCTGTAGCAGCACCTAATTCATTCTGAAAGGACCGGTGGAGGTGTGAGTGAGCTGTACGTCTCACAGTCTGTGTGAGCATGTCGTTGGTCTCGTCTCACTGTGAGTAACAGCGGTTTTTCTGTGACTTCTGAACTCAGATCTGTGTGTGCTGTGTGACGAGGCCGTGCTCACGTGTCGTGTAGTTTTAACTGGTGGTTTGTGGGTTCAGTGTCAGCACTCTGTGTTGTCATGGACACATGGCTTTGTCATGTTTTCTACCTCATCAGTGTCAGGAAGAGAAAGCTCAGCTCAGACTCTCACTTCTGCTGATGTTAAGCACGCTCAGCTCTCTGGCGTATTTATATCACTCGTGTTGATGTGCTCGTGTCTTATATATGAAATTATGATCTAGCAAAACGTAATTTTTCAAATTTGAAATTTTCAAATTTGCGGCAAAGTGTTACTAAGGTGTTTTCTTCCTGTCTGATGTTAAATTAATCCCTCCTGATCTTCTGCCCTCCTTCAGTTGGATTTTTTTACCTGTTTTATAGCCCAGTATGTGCATCCGATCACTTACGAAATGTGTCCGGAATCACAGAATCCAGTCATAAACTTTTAATTTACTGTATAACACAGAATGTCACCGAATAGTGTATGGCAACGTGGACTTGTGTCTGTGAATATTAAACTGCAAAAAGGCTGCTTTTGAAATCTGAAGTTTGCATGTTCTGCATGTCTCTGTGTGAACGGGTGGCATAGTTTCATCTTACTCAAACTCAAACGCACGTGGCACTTGTCTGTGTCTCGCTATATGAGGACATGAACACATGAACTTCATCTCCAGAGCTGCTCTGAGAGTCACTTCAGCTGCTTTACACAAAACTGCCATCAAATACACTGAAACTCAAAGATCTTCACCACAACCCACCAAATTAAAAGTTTAGTTTAACTAAAATACATTACGACAGAAATAATAATAATAATTATTATTACAGTTAATATTACAGTTCACTAAATCATTATTTTAAGAATATTACACACTTTTTTGTCTCTGTTTTAATTTAAACAATAAACCTTATTTTTAATACTAATTTAAATGGTTAATGTTTTATGGCTAATTTTGATTACAACAGTTTTTGATAATACATTTTTGTATTAAATCATAAATCCAGAAAAAAAAAAACTTTTCATAGGGCCATATTATTGTACAAATTGTTATAAATTATTAGGGATGCACGATATATCGGCCACCATATCGGTATCGTAAATTGTTAAAGTTGTAATAATTAAGTTTATTAGACATGCTTTTTGGCACAAACATTTAACATTTAATTAAATATTAACATTTAATTAAACCGTTTAAACATAATCTAGAAAAATTAAAATGGAAAACATGGAATTGGGGAACAATAAAATGGATTTAGGGGAAAAACAGAACACATAGGGCCCTAAAAATGTCATATTTTTAAACTTTTAATAAATTGTTGTTAAAATTAATTATTTCAATTAATTAGCTTTTTGATTCCTAAAATTTAATTGGTAACACTTTAGTTTAGGGACTAATTCTCACTATTAACTAGTTGCTTTTTAGCATGCCTATTATTAGCACAATCACTGTTTATTAGTAATTATAAAGCACATATTAATACTTTATTCTGCATGAGCATATTTTAGATCCCTTAATTCTACCCCATACCTAAACTAATAACTACCTCACTAACTATTAATAAGCAGCAAATTAGGAGTTTATTGAGGCAAATGTTGTAGTTTATAGTGAGTTAATAATGAGAATTGCACCTTAAAATAAAGTGCGACCATTTAATTTAACCATTAAAATGGAATCCAGAAAAATTTAAACGGTAAGAAAAACAGAATTTGATTTAAAAAAACTAACTAACTAACTAACGCATTCTAAATATTGAGAAAATCATCTTTAAAGTTGTCCAAATGAAGTTCTTAGCAATGCATACTACTAATCAAAAATTGAGTTTTGATATATTTGCAGTAGGTAATTTACAAAATATCTTCATGGAACATGATCTTTACTTAATGGCATAAAAGAAAAATCTATATTTTTGACCCATACAATGTATTTTTGGCTATTGCTACAAATATATCCCAGCGATTTAAGACTGCTTTTGTGGTCCAGGGTCACATATATTGTCTACAATAATACTGTAATTGTAGTTTAAACGATATGCGATTTTAACTCATAATCTAGTATATTGCAAAAACCAAACAAAAACACACCCAGAGAGTGCACGCATACACTACATGATGTAGGTTAGACTACTGAACGAGCACATTTAGAGTTCACGCTTTCACTGTGTGATTTAGTCTGTTAAAACACATTCAGAATAATTCAAGATAAGGGGATGAAAATGCCCCCATATGACTTCTATATGTCTTTTATATTTATATCATCTGATGTAGTTAATATAACACGAACGACTGCAAATGTGATACTGATTTTATAAAACAGTTCAGTAAACAAGAAGTTAATATGAATTGATTTACATTTTAGACACAAGTTCCTGTTTCTGCTCTATTTTGTCAATGAAAGTGTTTCCAAACAAAGCCACAGCAGAACTGTTTTGCATCTCTGAGCATCACACGTTGATGTTTTGTTACTGAATCAATCAGCTGTTTGAACGAATTGGTTGAATGAATGACTCTCATGCAGTGTTTTGTCCCCACCTACTGGCGATTTCAGGTTTATATTTAAAGTATAATTTATCTTTTTCCCAAAATCATTTCAAATATCAGTATTCAATGTTTTGTTTTAAAACATCAAAACGTAATGCATTTGTAGCTGCAGGTTAACTGCATTCATGTCCCGCATTAAACAGTGTGTAAATGCATCTAAATGCATCTAGATTCTGTGCCACCTCTGCATTGCAAACACAAATTTTGTTGATACTGATTTCATTTGACTGGTAACAGCCCTATAGTGTTTTACTATTAGAATTTATTGATTAAATTCAAGAATTTGACACAAAAGATGCATACATTTAATCAGGTTAGAAAAAAATTGGTCTTATAAAGGTAAAAATGCCCATAAAAGGTAAAAATCTATTTAAAATTAATTAATTTCTGTTACTCCTGCAAACTAACCACCGCATAGAATATAAAGAATATCAAAAGCTTTGGGAGTCAGCTGTCCACAGCAGTCCTAACCCTGCCAAAGTACCAGCATGCTCAGCAAAATATTGTATAATTATTGTTATCGACAAAATTCCAAAAAATACAGAGATATCATTTTTTGTCATAATCGCACACCCCTAGTACTGACATGGTTGATAGCTGTTAATGCACAATCACTGTTTAAGATCGACTCACTGTAATACTGTATAAGATTCAAACTGAAAGCATAAATCTAGGCTACTGTATGTGCTGCCATTTTCAGAGCAAAAAGCAAAATTGTCACTGATGCGCTTCACTCGGCAGCGCTAAATCCAGCAGTGCATATACTTATTTATTTATTTTTTTGCAGTTTCAAAAATATATTTAAATGAGCTTCACTGCTTACAACACATATATTTAGCATATTTTAAATATATATTTTGGCCAGAAAAAAATATATTTTTTGCTGTATGGAAAATGTCAGTTGGTATGTTCCTGTCTAATCGGGCGGTTCTTGGTCAGAATGAGCTGCAGTGCAGACTTTGTGCCAATAGTCTAAAGTCTGACTACCATCATTGAACAACTGTTATACTGACAACCATGTGTTTCTGGAGTGAATAAATGTGTTTAATCTGTCAGTTTGTGTGATTTATCCAGAGAGGTTCACACTCTAATTCCCTCTTTCTGTGTCACAGTTTCGGGACGCAGCGTGGAGGAAGACGAGGCTGTGAATGCATCACTTTAGAGCCGTCCGAGATGATTGTGGTGAGTGGCACGTTACACACATCTCCTCTCACACCAGGCGTCTGCTGACGTCCACTCACAACATGCTTTCTTAAAGGGTTAGTTCACCCAAAAATGAAAATTCTGTCATTAAACATTCAGCTGTACACTAACCATATTTCAAAGACAATAGAAGTAATTATAAAATTATATATAAAGATGCATTGATGCATTTGCATTTAATATATATTTAAACTATAGTACATTTTCATTTAATTGTAAATAACTTGCCGTTCAGTGTCTGAAAACATTACATTTAGTATGAGTATGTTCTTATAAAATATGATTCTGTAACAAGTGCTATTTTTAATAGTATGCTGAAGTGTACGTCTTTCTCACAAAGGCCTCCAGGAGCAGTTTGACAGCCCTGGTATAAGGTGACAAAATCAGTCACAGGGAAGAGCTGGTGAATGCTGGAGAGTTTGTGTGGATAGTAATATCATCTCGAATCTGTCGTTCTCCAACGTGAAGGAAATGAGTCATTATATGAGCTTTATCTTACATGAGCTCTGAAAATGAATGCTCAGGGTTCATCTTCTCTCTCATTGGCTGTCCTGAAGTGAAGCATCGGTTGACTTTGCTGAGGATGTAGATGAAGGTCCAAGTTTATCAGAGATCAGAGTGTATATCCCACAGGACCAGATGGGAAACGTGTCGTCCTTTTGTATGTGGCACATCAGCGTTATTCTGCACTTTATCAGGCTGAACCTGTTGAAACTCATCAGCTGATCAGTGTTGGGGAAAGTTACTTTTAAATGTAATGCATTGCAGTATTACGTTACTCCATAAAAAGTAACTAATTGCATTACTTAGTTACTTTTTATGGAAAGTAATGCATTTATGTTATGTAATTGTTACTTTTGTGTTACTTTCTGTCACCTGAGCTGGGCTTGCTTATTTATTTTTAATAACAAAAAGCCCAAAAGGTATATTTTTGGCAACTGTAAAGACCCCTTCACACCAAAAGTGAAATAATAAGGCTCAGGCTGAAGCAAGTGCCTCTGAACCACACTCACAATTTCTCTCAATTTGTCAGTGAATAAATGGGAAAACAACATAAAAGTTACTTATTTAAAAAAAGTAACTCAGATATTTTCTTGTAAATTCAAAAGTAATGCGTGAAAAAAGTAATCTGATTACGTAACTCACGTTACTTGTCTTCACACCAAAAGTGAAATAATAAGCCTCAGGCTGAAGCAAGTGACTCTGAACTACACTCACAATTTCTCTTAATTTGTCAGTGAATAAATGGGAAAACAACATAAAAGTTACTTATTTAAAAAAAGTAACTCAGATATTTTCTTGTAAATTCAAAAGTAATGCGTGAAAAAAGTAATCTGATTACGTAACCTGACACACATTTTAATTACACCAATTCACCAGATGAAGAAGTTTGCTGTCAGTTGTTATATCATAAGCACGGTTGAGTGAATTCAGTGCAATTTTAGGATAAAAACAACAGCAGCTGTGGTTGCCAGAATTTTACTGTAAAAAAAATACAGTAGCAACATTTTAAGTTTTACGTGAAAAAAAGCAGAAAAAAAGCATATTTCATAAACTATAATGTGTTTACATATCAAAATACTAAAATCAATTTTCTTTTTTTTTTTGCCTTTACTGTATAATATACAGGCAAGCACCACAATCACACAAATGCAAAACACCATCACAATGCACACAACACTACAATAATGCAATAAACATTAGTTTGCCGACTTAAGATGTACCACTGGGAACTGAACTGAAGAATAAACAAAACAAAACAAAAGTTATTTCAATGAAAAACTTAGGATTTTTTCTTACAGGTCTTAAAAAGGTCTCAAATCAGAGCAAAACATCTTAGTCTTAAATATTGTGTGCACAAAAAATTAATATCTTCCTCAGTATTTTCGTCCTGTTTTCCAATACAAATATCTAACCATCCTTAAATCAAGATACTTGAGATGCAAAATGAAAATATGTGACCCATGCTGGCAAAATGAGTGGGAATGCGCACGGGCTAATTTTGAGCTACGGGCCAAAAAAGTGAAAATGAATTTTGGTCAAATTTGACGTTTTCACAAAAATGAGTTCAATTAGCCCTCGTCTAGCGATCTCATTGCTCCAAATAGTAATTAAACATCTAAAATGATCTTTAGTTGTATGTTTTCTGAGAGGTGTATTAAAAAAAGTAACTCAGATATTTTCTTGTAAATTCAAAAGTAATGCGTGAAAAAAGTAATCTGATTACGTAACTCACGTTACTTGTATTGTGTTTCCCCAACACTGCAGCTGATAGACATTTTTCCACTGTTGTTTTTACAGTGTTGTAACGGTGAGTGTTTCAGAAACAAGGAGGAGGATCCAAGTGCAGTATATACGTTTAATAAAACAAGGCAGCTCCTGACTTCTTGTTTTTTCATTTATAGGCTGTTTACATCATAATACTGTACCATGAGTAGCATTAAACAAATTCCATCTTTGCAGTGTAAAGATGGCTTTTGTTGATTGGTTAAAGTCTATAGTATTGTGATTGAAGTAAGCATTTGACATTGCCTCTACAAATGTAAAAAATGCCCCGGGAAATCAATCATTTCTGACAATGAAAGCATGTCTCATGTTTAGGACAACTTCGATTGTGTACTTTTCCTGCAGCAGCTCAATTTTCGATAGCGTTTTTATAACATCAGATATACTGATATACTGATATTGTGCCATCCGAGATGCTCTGAATTTCTGCACTGCATGTGCAGTGTTTAAAACAGCACTGCATTAGTTCAGTACACATACGTGCATGACTTTTAGAATATGTCTAACATTGCATCCCTATTTGTTTTAAGCGACTCTTTTGATTGGACGATGTGTTTTATGTAACAGCACTGTAGCGTTTCACTGTCTGTCTGCGTCTGCTGCTGCTTTTTCATCATAAGAATATTGTCATATTTTTTTTTTACAGCTAGTTTTCCCATCTTTCTCTCACACACTCATCCTGAGTTGAACACTGAGATGTGTCTTTTCTGTCGTCTGTCCCCTGGATGCTTAAAGCTACGTGTCACATTAAAGGCGTGATGGATGACCGTTCTGCTCCGACATGACAACCCGTCTCTCTCTCTGTCTCTTCACTCCATGCACCTCCTTGTCTGCTGGCTTCTTAGGCAGCATCTGTTTAAGGGAGCATCCACACTCATAAGCGACTGATCTGACAGATTACACTCCTCACATGAAGCGCACAAAAATAATGGCACAATAATTTAACAAGTATAAACGCCCTCAGCACACACACGTATTGACCGGAATTGTCCATTTTTTGTTAATAGGTTTCAGTAGAAACATCAACATTCTCTCGACTCATCCACCATCTAGCATGGATTTTCTTGCGATGCATTCTGGGATTACCTTTTCCATTTATTCATTTAAAAGATGCTTTTTTCCCCAAGTGACTTACAAATGAGGAAAAGCGCAACTGTCTTTCATCACAAAGGATGCATGTGATGGAGTAGAGTGTGGCCTAAATGAGTTATGTTAGGAGAAAGCTTAACGTTTCTGCCGACCTCTTCATGTCTCCCGCACCCATGAGGCCTTGAAGTACACTAGAGTTTGAACAGAGCTGACACACATTTTAATTACACCAATTCACCAGATGAAGAAGTTTGCTGTCAGTTGTTATATCATAAGCACGGTTGAGTGAATTCAGTGCAATTTTAGGATAAAAACAACAGCAGCTGTGGTTGCCAGAATTTTACTGTAAAAAAAATACAGTAGCAACATTTTAAGTTTTACGTGAAAAAAAGCAGAAAAAAAGCATATTTCATAAACTATAATGTGTTTACATATCAAAATACTAAAATCAATTTTCTTTTTTTTTTTGCCTTTACTGTATAATAAGCTGTGGTTGCCAGAATTTTACTGTAAAAAAAATACAGTAGCAACATTTTAAGTTTTACGTGAAAAAAAGCAGAAAAAAAGCATATTTCATAAACTATAATGTGTTTACATATCAAAATACTAAAATCAATTTTCTTTTTTTTTTTGCCTTTACTGTATAATATACAGGCAAGCACCACAATCACACAAATGCAAAACACCATCACAATGCACACAACACTACAATAATGCAATAAACATTAGTTTGCCGACTTAAGATGTACCACTGGGAACTGAACTGAAGAATAAACAAAACAAAACAAAAGTTATTTCAATGAAAAACAGACTTTAACAGGCTTTTTTTTACCATAGCATTTTTTACAGTCTTTACTGTTAAAATTAGGATTTTTTCTTACAGGTCTTAAAAAGGTCTCAAATCAGAGCAAAACATCTTAAAATTATAAAAGTCATGACCTTAAATATTGTGTGCACAAAAAATTTATATCTTCCTCAGTATTTTCGTCCTGTTTTCCAATACAAATATCTAACCATCCTTAAATCAAGATACTTGAGATGCAAAATGAAAATATGTGACCCATGCTGGCAAAATGAGTGGGAATGCGCACGGGCTAATTTTGAGCTACGGGCCAAAAAAGTGAAAATGAATTTTGGTCAAATTTGACGTTTTCACAAAAATGAGTTCAATTAGCCCTCGTCTAGCGATCTCATTGCTCCAAATAGTAATTAAACATCTAAAATGATCTTTAGTTGTATGTTTTCTGAGAGGTGTACCTTTTTCTCTGCTCACTTCTTGACGACTGCTGCCACTTAAATTTTATGTTCAATGTGATGTTTGTTTGTTTGTTTGTTGAGGAAAATCATCTGATATGTAGCATTATATTAGAGCCGTGCATTACAGTGGGTCTTAATATATAGGTTAATATTAATCTAACAATAAAAGAAAAGAAGGAATCACTCACTGCTCTTGATTGAACTTTTGTAGTTTTAATAATCAGTTTATTTGTAATGAAAACACTAAAGTGATTTTTACATTTGATTAGCCTATTTGCTTTTCTTCAATAGTTTTTAGATGAAAAAAGTAGAGCCCGACCGATATATCGTTTTGTCGATTTTATCGGCCGATATGAGCCTGTCGCTGATATATCGGTATTGGCGAATATGCCGCTGATTGGCCACCGATATGAAATTTTTTTTACAGAACATAAAACACAGATAAAATGCTTGTAAATGGTGTAATTACGTAGTTTGTCCAGCAGAGCGCGCTCCATTGTTTGCTACTGGCGACCTGGATGAAACGCTTTAAAGCTTAAGTGTATGGAATACCAACTTTGAACTGCCATATCTCCGTAATATCTAATAATGAAATGAAATATCAAATGAACGATCCCTTCAGCTCGAGGAACCCTCTCGAACGTCGTATCGAGTGTACGTCTTGAGGCCCCCTTTCGAATGAGACCGCTCCCCGCATCGATAGCCCCCGGGGTCCGGGAGTTACGGATGGTTAAATTCGCGGTCGGGCACTGACCGATCTGGCGATCCCAGGGGGCTACCGACACGCGGAGGGTGCGTTCGAGAGGGCTCCCCGAGCTAAAGGGATCCCCTAAATTTGGTGGAGATCCGCCGGCGCGCTCACGAGACAGTGACACCAGCCAACACTTTCACTTCAGTAAGGAGGTCTCTTGTTCAGGCAGCAGCATTCAAGCATTGTCTTATTTGACCGTAAGTGCCCTGCGAATCTGCACTTTATCAGGCTGAACCTGTTGAAACTCATCAGCTGATCAGTGTTGGGGAAAGTTACTTTTAAATGTAATGCATTGCAGTATTACGTTACTCCATAAAAAGTAACTAATTGCATTACTTAGTTACTTTTTATGGAAAGTAATGCATTTATGTTATGTAATTGTTACTTTTGTGTTACTTTCTGTCACCTGAGCTGGGCTTGCTTATTTATTTTTAATAACAAAAAGCCCAAAAGGTATATTTTTGGCAACTGTAAAGACCCCTTCACACCAAAAGTGAAATAATAAGGCTCAGGCTGAAGCAAGTGCCTCTGAACCACACTCACAATTTCTCTCAATTTGTCAGTGAATAAATGGGAAAACAACATAAAAGTTACTTATTTAAAAAAAGTAACTCAGATATTTTCTTGTAAATTCAAAAGTAATGCGTGAAAAAAGTAATCTGATTACGTAACTCACGTTACTTGTATTGTGTTTCCCCAACACTGCAGCTGATAGACATTTTTCCACTGTTGTTTTTACAGTGTTGTAACGGTGAGTGTTTCAGAAACAAGGAGGAGGATCCAAGTGCAGTATATACGTTTAATAAAACAAGGCAGCTCCTGACTTCTTGTTTTTTCATTTATAGGCTGTTTACATCATAATACTGTACCATGAGTAGCATTAAACAAATTCCATCTTTGCAGTGTAAAGATGGCTTTTGTTGATTGGTTAAAGTCTATAGTATTGTGATTGAAGTAAGCATTTGACATTGCCTCTACAAATGTAAAAAATGCCCCGGGAAATCAATCATTTCTGACAATGAAAGCATGTCTCATGTTTAGGACAACTTCGATTGTGTACTTTTCCTGCAGCAGCTCAATTTTCGATAGCGTTTTTATAACATCAGATATACTGATATACTGATATTGTGCCATCCGAGATGCTCTGAATTTCTGCACTGCATGTGCAGTGTTTAAAACAGCACTGCATTAGTTCAGTACACATACGTGCATGACTTTTAGAATATGTCTAACATTGCATCCCTATTTGTTTTAAGCGACTCTTTTGATTGGACGATGTGTTTTATGTAACAGCACTGTAGCGTTTCACTGTCTGTCTGCGTCTGCTGCTGCTTTTTCATCATAAGAATATTGTCATATTTTTTTTTTACAGCTAGTTTTCCCATCTTTCTCTCACACACTCATCCTGAGTTGAACACTGAGATGTGTCTTTTCTGTCGTCTGTCCCCTGGATGCTTAAAGCTACGTGTCACATTAAAGGCGTGATGGATGACCGTTCTGCTCCGACATGACAACCCGTCTCTCTCTCTGTCTCTTCACTCCATGCACCTCCTTGTCTGCTGGCTTCTTAGGCAGCATCTGTTTAAGGGAGCATCCACACTCATAAGCGACTGATCTGACAGATTACACTCCTCACATGAAGCGCACAAAAATAATGGCACAATAATTTAACAAGTATAAACGCCCTCAGCACACACACGTATTGACCGGAATTGTCCATTTTTTGTTAATAGGTTTCAGTAGAAACATCAACATTCTCTCGACTCATCCACCATCTAGCATGGATTTTCTTGCGATGCATTCTGGGATTACCTTTTCCATTTATTCATTTAAAAGATGCTTTTTTCCCCAAGTGACTTACAAATGAGGAAAAGCGCAACTGTCTTTCATCACAAAGGATGCATGTGATGGAGTAGAGTGTGGCCTAAATGAGTTATGTTAGGAGAAAGCTTAACGTTTCTGCCGACCTCTTCATGTCTCCCGCACCCATGAGGCCTTGAAGTACACTAGAGTTTGAACAGAGCTGACACACATTTTAATTACACCAATTCACCAGATGAAGAAGTTTGCTGTCAGTTGTTATATCATAAGCACGGTTGAGTGAATTCAGTGCAATTTTAGGATAAAAACAACAGCAGCTGTGGTTGCCAGAATTTTACTGTAAAAAAAATACAGTAGCAACATTTTAAGTTTTACGTGAAAAAAAGCAGAAAAAAAGCATATTTCATAAACTATAATGTGTTTACATATCAAAATACTAAAATCAATTTTCTTTTTTTTTTTGCCTTTACTGTATAATGTACAGGCAAGCACCACAATCACACAAATGCAAAACACCATCACAATGCACACAACACTACAATAATGCAATAAACATTAGTTTACCGACTTAAGATGTACCACTGGGAACTGAACTGAAGAATAAACAAAACAAAACAAAAGTTATTTCAATGAAAAACAGACTTTAACAGGCTTTTTTTTACCATAGCATTTTTTACAGTCTTTACTGTTAAAATTAGGATTTTTTCTTACAGGTCTTAAAAAGGTCTCAAATCAGAGCAAAACATCTTAAAATTATAAAAGTCATGACCTTAAATATTGTGTGCACAAAAAATTTATATCTTCCTCAGTATTTTCGTCCTGTTTTCCAATACAAATATCTAACCATCCTTAAATCAAGATACTTGAGATGCAAAATGAAAATATGTGACCCATGCTGGCAAAATGAGTGGGAATGCGCACGGGCTAATTTTGAGCTACGGGCCAAAAAAGTGAAAATGAATTTTGGTCAAATTTGACGTTTTCACAAAAATGAGTTCAATTAGCCCTCGTCTAGCGATCTCATTGCTCCAAATAGTAATTAAACATCTAAAATGATCTTTAGTTGTATGTTTTCTGAGAGGTGTACCTTTTTCTCTGCTCACTTCTTGACGACTGCTGCCACTTAAATTTTATGTTCAATGTGATGTTTGTTTGTTTGTTTGTTGAGGAAAATCATCTGATATGTAGCATTATATTAGAGCCGTGCATTACAGTGGGTCTTAATATATAGGTTAATATTAATCTAACAATAAAAGAAAAGAAGGAATCACTCACTGCTCTTGATTGAACTTTTGTAGTTTTAATAATCAGTTTATTTGTAATGAAAACACTAAAGTGATTTTTACATTTGATTAGCCTATTTGCTTTTCTTGAATGGTTTTTAGATGAAAAAAGTAGAGCCCGACCGATATATCGTTTTGTCGATTTTATCGGCCGATATGAGCCTGTCGCTGATATATCGGTATTGGCGAATATGCCGCTGATTGGCCACCGATATGAAATTTTTTTTACAGAACATAAAACACAGATAAAATGCTTGTAAATGGTGTAATTACGTAGTTTGTCCAGCAGAGCGCGCTCCATTGTTTGCTACTGGCGACCTGGATGAAACGCTTTAAAGCTTAAGTGTATGGAATACCAACTTTGAACTGCCATATCTCCGTAATATCTAATAATGAAATGAAATATCAAATGAACGATCCCTTCAGCTCGAGGAACCCTCTCGAACGTTGTATCGAGTGTACGTCTTGAGGCCCCCTTTCGAATGAGACCGCTCCCCGCATCGATAGCCCCCGGGGTCCGGGAGTTACGGATGGTTAAATTCGCGGTCGGGCACTGACCGATCTGGCGATCCCAGGGGGCTACCGACACGCGGAGGGTGCGTTCGAGAGGGCTCCCCGAGCTAAAGGGATCCCCTAAATTTGGTGGAGATCCGCCGGCGCGCTCACGAGACAGTGACACCAGCCAACACTTTCACTTCAGTAAGGAGGTCTCTTGTTCAGGCAGCAGCATTCAAGCATTGTCTTATTTGACCGTAAGTGCCCTGCGAAGTGGACTTCACATGATATTCTGCCATGATTCCAGTTCCAAGGGAACGTACACGTTACATTCAAAGGGCATTAAAGTGCGCGAGATGTGAATTTAAATTGTATTTATTTACAGAGGTATGTCACACTTCACACTTCTCTAGTAAGTTTCGTCTGTGGGTGAAGACAGTAGCGCAAATTCGTTAATGAATGTTCTGAAGTGAAATAAACTTCAACGGAATTAAGTTGAATGGAATTGAAATAAAGTTGAATAAACTTCTACTTTACTGTTCAGTGCACTGATGTCAGACTCATTTTGGATAATAAAGTTTATTGTTAAATTGTTAAATGCCCTGCCTCCATTACATATCTTTGTCACATCATTATAAGTGTTTGATCACCACATTTGAGTGATCATTGCAAAAAATGTGTTTATGTATATATATTCTGTTTATTTATATACTGTATTCTATATATGGGATGGGAAAGTGTCCAAACTTTTGACTGGTACTGTACTATAATATACACAAAGAATAACAGCCGATATATCGATATCGGCCTTTTTTACGCCCTAATATCGTATCGGCCTCCAAAAACCCATATCGGTCGGGCTCTAGAAAAAAGTAATGCACTATTTAATTAGTTTCTTTCTTATATTTGTTCTACTGTTTATTTGCATCTTTGTTCAACATTTTTAATAACAAAGACGAAATAAAAATATCTATATTGTGATTATTAATATAGTAATTATTATTAAGAAAAGAAGTGGAGGAAAAGATGCAACGTTGCTCAGTGATTTTGCTTTGGAACCTTTGCTGACTCTGGCGACTTCAAACGGGTGTAACTCAGTCATTTTTTGTTCGTTTCCAACAAATCATGCATCATTTTGAAGGTTTTTTAACTCATTTTTAAAAACGTGCTCATTCCGACTCATTTTGCCAGCTCAGGTCACATATGAAGTCTTGTTTTCTGAGAAATTGAACAAAATAAAGTGAGTTTATGCTTAAAACATGAACAATTATCTGTTAGTGTGTAATGAAAACTTTTCTCTTTTGTTTTCCCTTTAAATTAAGTTGATTTCTCTGAGAGCATTGTCAGATATTTGTTCTTGTTTTAATCATAAACCAACCTCACTTTAATCAGTTTCTCAATAAGACAACTTTTATCCTTTTGCAAGTAATTGTATATTGATTTTAAAGTCTTTTGGAGATTAGCAATAGAAAACAAGACAAAAATACTGAGGAAGATCAGCACTTTTTGTATTTACTGTATCAGATACAGTTATTTCCATGAACTTTATTTCCATAAGTTATATTTTTTGTCAAAATGTAGTGAAAATCTCAATCTGTTGGAAGTTGCGTTTTCAAACTTTGAAGTATTAATACAACTCATTATGTGCTCTCTAGACATTGATATTTAGAGACCATATTGACCTATTGCATCCCTTGCATTCTTTACTTGATCTTAAAAAGGTCTTGAAAAGTCTTACATTTACCTTCATAAACCCTAAATCTTACAAACAACTCACAGTCCATGATATGATATGTATGTGTCAGCACTGACTCCCAGCATCCTCAGCTGCTGAACAGACTTCATACAGATTCACTTGAAACATGTTCTTCAGACGCACTACTAGAGTATGTGAAGTCGAACGCTGGCTATTTACAGTTTCAAACACACAGCACGCTATACAAAGGGCTCGCTAGAAACGTGCTGTTTCTGCTCGCAGAGGATATTTGTGTATTTACGGCTTCCTACAGGAAGCTGTGACCTGACTGCAACTCTGCCTCGCTACGCTAGTAGACTCCGTCTCTCGAACATGACAAACTCGCTTTCTTTCGTCCCGTATAGCATGTGAACGCCGTCCACATGAGTCTCCTGCGCCTCCACAGGCTCTCAGTGATCTGGAAGAACTGGATGTTCAACCAGGATGCTGACGTGTCTGACTCCGGCTCTTTACAGGTGGAGAACGCCAGCGAGAGCGACGACACGGCTCCACAGGGACACTCGCGCCGCCACTTCCATAAGGTGAACGCTGGAGGAGAGCGGCAGCTGATCGTAGACGTCCACGACGCCTCGGCCACGGTAAGACGCCACGATCTTCAGTCAGATTTCTAGTGTTAGAGTAGTTCAACAAACTTTGGTGCAGGGAATATAAGGATTTTAAACGTCAAGAAGTCAGTGAAGTCAAGAAGGGAGTTTTTTCTACTGATAGCATCAGAAGCTGTCAGTTAGACTTCTCAGTAATCTGTTGGACACCCGAGGCTTTCGGCCGTTATCTGCTGCTGGTAGTTTGTTAGCAGAGGCTGTGTAGTTTCCCGTGCAGACAGTGAGAGACCGTCATCTTGAATGTGTTGTTCTTCTCTCTATGCGCTCAGCCTCTGTTCCTTCTGTGGATGTGCTTCATGCTCCTCTCGGCTGGTCGGTGTCATGTTCTGGTGCACATAAGCACACGTAATGTCCTAAGAAGAATATTGACCCTGTAAAGCTACTGAGTTATATTTGCGGTGCAAGTTTCTAAGGCCTCTAAATGATCAGCTCGATTAAAACTTGATTGCTGTTAAACCTCACTATCTACTAGATGCCTTCTGCCTGATTGAGAGTTGAAGGACTTTTAGTATAATTCTACAAACGTCCACCTTCAGCTCGGGCTTTTTGCTGTGAAATCTTTACTGATTTTTATTTTAAACATAAGAATAACTTTGATATTGTTAGTAATATTTCAAGATGAGCACTTACTGGACTAAAGCAGCTCTGCTTTACTTGATTATCCAGACATCATTTTTTAGAAAAATCAGGGAGTCTCAAATATGATCATCAGGCTTTTGATTTTTTGTTCATCTCTCAATCATCATTGGATTGCATTGCATTATATGTTCTGATCATCAAAAAAAAGCATTTCTTATCATCTTACTAAGACATATTATTGGAGATATAGAGTGACTGCTGATATTTAAATCATTTTATGTAAGCATAAAGATATCACTGATTTATATCAGCATCTGTACCAAATTGCATATTTTTGCTCAGTTTGGGCTTCTGAATGAAAATTAAGATGTTTTTCCCCTTCATATTCTCACTATATCAGACTATATGAGCCACGAAAGCCTGATGGATCAAATATTATACTCAACAAAACACATATACAAACTTTGTCCAAAGGTTCAGTGAACTGTTGCATTTCAAATGTTTGTATTTTTCTGGCTTCACAGGGCGGTTCTTTGAAAGCATGACGTGGTCTTCATGTCCTCTAGTGCAGTAGTTTGTCTTTTAAACACTGTTAGAAAGATCAAGTTTTTCTCTAAGTGACTGATGTGGTTTATTTCTTGAAAATGCTCCCCTCAGTGTCCTGCAGCTCGGTTGTTTTATTTGCATCAGTAAGTGAAACGGGACCACTGCAGTGGTAATGTCACGATCCCTGCCTGTTTCTCCTGTGTCTGTGGTTATGGACTCTTGTTGTGTAGTTCTGTCTTCATTGTTGCTTTGTTCACCTCATGTTTCCCTGCTGTTCTGTTCCCTTGTTTGTTGCCATGGACACTCATTGGACCACTCCCACTCCCTGGTTACTCATTGGTTCAGCTCTGGATACAGTATATAGCCCCAGTGTTTCTCTTGTGCTTGTGTCAGTTGTTTGATGATATGGTTCATGTCATGCTCCTGTCCCTCCTGCTCCCTGTGTTTGTGTTTGCTGTTTTGTTTCATTCCTTAAAGATTTAAATTTTCCCTTTCTCTTTGGAGTGCTACAAGCTCTTGGTGCATAAAGAAGATCTGTAAAGTTGCAAAGACTAAAGTCCCAAATCCAAAGAGATATTCTTTATAAAAGTTAAGTAAGAGTCAACCACGCCTACCTAAAACGGCTCGTTCTAACACATGTCTTGCATAACGCCGCCCAAATGTTCATGCAAAGAAAGAAGGCGTAGTAGTATTCTCGCTGCCGCCGCCATGTCGTGAAGACGCTGTGTGTTTCGTTGTGAAAGCGAAACTACATTGTTTGGTCTTCCAAAAGAGGACGATATCCGCTTCGTCATGCCTAGAGCTGATCCGTGCTGGTCGCTGAGG
>NW_015506242.1:381768-390831 GCF_001515645.1 Sinocyclocheilus grahami | reverse complement strand
GTTTCCTGATCCTGGGAGAGTAGACTACAATGCGGCTGTTCTGACTCACAGACTGTAAGTACGTTTTCATATTTAAAGGATTTGCCACTGACGATTCAAACGCGAGTTTTGAGCAGTGTAGAGTAGGGCTTGTTGTATTGCATAGGGCGCTATACAATGCAACGCGTAAAAAGACAGTATAAGTCATTATAATCCGTAATTATGTTCCCACTGGATGCAAAAAATGCCTCGTTTTTAATGGCTTTTAATGTTTTTGTCTCGTCGCTCCGGCCGGACACGGCATCACAGTATGGTGAGGGGCGTAACATTTCCGTCACACGCTTGAGGTATTCGGCCAATCACAACGCACTGGATAGCTGGCCAATCAGAGCACACCTCGCTTTTCAGACCGATGAGCTTTGTAAAAATCGCAGAAAGGCGGGGCATAGAGGAGAAACAATAATGTACAGTATGTGGAAAATAATGTGTTTTTTGAACCTTAAACCGCATAAACACCTTTCATTACACCAAATACACCAAATATAGCAACATCATATGACCCCTTTAAATTTCCTGCACTTAGATCCACATCTCCATTGTCTTCTCTGCCAGCCATGTTACAGTTAAAGAAAAAGATAAATAAAAATGAGAAACAAAAGGGGGGGAAACCTTTTAAAAACATGCTATTATTTTTACTTTCATAAACAAATGTAATTAATTGTACAGAGACAGTGCTTTTTACAATTTCAGTCTCTTACCAAGCAACCCAGAACAGAAGAAATTAAGTTACTATGTTGTTCATCTTAATCATCATTTTCGAAAATATTTTAAATATATATATATATAATTTTTTTTTTTTTTTACAATTATCATAAATTCTTAATTCATAAATGTCAGTCAGTTTTTGGAGAGCTGCACCAGATGACTTGCTGAACTCGACACATGTTCATGAGAGTCTGCTGAAAATACATATTTTTTAAATCACATTCATCACAGAAGAGTTATGTTCAATCTATTGAATGTATGAGCTGCATGTTTTGAATGTATTATTGAGTAAATGAAAAGATAGGACATGGTTGTGTGTGTTGTTACACAAGGCTCAGTTGTTATGTGAAGTGATCAGCAGTGTGAAGGAAACATGGGAAGGAAAACAAGAGCAGAATGCAGGTTTGTGGTGTTGTGTTTCCTGTCAGTCTGCAAGACGTCTGGGCCATCGACTGACAGTCAAGCCTCGCAGATTCACCAGACTTCTGCAATCAGAAGTTCATGCTGACGTGCTGCTGCTGCGCTTCTCTACCGTCTCTTACTCCATTTCTCATGAAGAGCTCAAGGTGTTTCCTGAAGTTACAAGCTCAAAGTCTGCAGAGACAACTGTAAGACTTCCTGAAAAGTGTAAACACCAGTGGCATGCTGGGAAACCTGTTCATTATGTCTATTCGGACTGCGAGTCTTAATGCACAAATCTGATCTTTTGACCGTAGAGGACTGTATTTTTTTGTCCTGTCTGTTCACTTTATTCAAAATAGAAGTCTTCTGTTACAATCTACACTACCATTCAAAAGTTTGGGGTCAGTGCATTTTTTCATTTCTTTTTTTGAAAGAAATTAATACTTTTATTCAGCAAGTATGCGTTTGATAGTAAATATTGTGAATGATAGTAAAGATTTATTGTTAGAAAACATTTCTTTTTTTGGAATAAATGTTGTTCTTTTAAACTTTCTATTCATCAAAGAATCCTGAGATCAGTATGGTAATAACCAAGAGAGCGCTTTGAACCAGTTTCTGCTCACAACTAAGACATTTTAAGGGTATTTTCCGCTAAAATATTTTAGCACTCCAGTTTATGGAATCTCAGCGCAATTATAAAACGCTTGTTGATGCATCAGTCAGTATTTTCAGCTGCAGTGCTGGAGCGCCGCTCTACATGTTCATGTGACTCTGTGCAGATTAGATTCCACAAACGCTCTGTGGAAACAGAACAAGCACGTTTTAATATCCTTGTATCAGAGGTGGCCTGCGGCTTTCCTTCTGTGTAATGAAGTCAGAGTGACCTTAAACTGTCAAGCAGTGCATGTCTTGTTTTCTGTGGCTGTGCTTGAGAATCAGTATTATAGCTTGGAAAAATGCACTTGTTTAACCCAACGCACGAGAGCGTTGTGCTGCATGAGAGCGGCAGGAGGCTTCACGTGGACGTGTGTGCGGGAGCATCTCTGCGGCTGCTGTTTGTGTTGGAGGTCTAAATTTAAAGGATGACATCATCCAGCTCGGCCTCATGGGCCGCTTCATATTTTCATCCACTTATAGCAGAGGAGATCTCTCATGATGGATGGGTTTCACTCTGCTGTGTGTGCTTCAGATCCGAGCTCACTCTACAGGAAGAGTGTGTGTGTGTGTGTGTGTGTGTGTGTGTGTGTGTGTAGAGCTGGAAGAAAAGTGTGAACCCTGCAGACGGTAACTCCCTAGTACTGGACACTAAGTAGATCGTGCAAAAATGGTCATTGTCCCTGGAACACAAAAGGAGAAACTTGTTACAGTGAATGGTGTCTGAAGCGTTCACATAAAATCATCATGTCAGTAGTCCATACAACTCATGTGCTAGTTTCCCAGTCTAGCAGTGTCCAATTCTAGAACTAGTTATTTCTTCAATTTATTTATTTATTAGTGCTGCCAAACGATTAATCGTTAGTAATCACATCCAAAATAAATGTTTTTGTTTACATAATATATGTGTGTGTATTGTGTATATTTATTATGTATATAAATACACACACATGCATGAATATATGTTTATATATAAAATATTGTTTGTATGTAAAATATTTATATATAATATAAATTATATATATATATGCATGTAAATATTAAAAAAATATATACATGTATGTTTGTGTATTTATATATGCATAATAAATGCATGACTAACCTAGATCGCTCATTTAAAATATTTAAAATTAATTGAATGAATTTAACTTCATAATTCATAATAGTAGAATGAGGGTAATAAGAAAATTCATGTCCACAAATTTTGGCTCTCCAGTGCTTACAAATGACTAAGCTCCAGTGATTTTACTGACTACAGAAGCTTTTAATGAATTGTAAAACATTTAAAGGTGGGGTATGTATTTTTTCAAAAACGCTTCAGAAAACTGAGTCGGACCGAGTACCAAAACAAACTTGTAGCCAATCAGCATTAAGGGGCGTGTCTACTCATGATGCGGAGGAGAGAGAGTTCAGTGCACGGGACGGACATTAGCGAGCCGAGCGACAGAAAGATAGAGATGGTGGATAAAAAACTAAAGAGGAAAACGTCTGCGGAACAAAAGAAGATTTACGATAAGGCAAGAAGTAGGACCAGTGTAAATATATGGGATCAGCTTTCCAGCGCTGGAGAGAACTCAAGGAGCGGAAGGCCTGCGATCGGAGGTTGAGCCGAGGCTGCTTTGTTTCTTCTCGATAGGCGAGTAACACCGTGTCTGCGCCGCAACAGCTAAAGCCTGTCTAGTACACTGGACGTGACAAAGCGAGCGTTGAAAATCATTTGAAATTTGTGTCAATACGTCATAAATAGAACGCAGCAGCAGTTTTCTATCGGGGATTTGTCGTGTCGTGCCTCGCCGCATCCAGTGTAGACCATAGATATGTATATATATATATATCTATGGTGTAGACAGCATCACTGATTATAATGAGTTCTATAGTATTTTGTCGCGCCGCTCTCATCCGGTGTAGACATGGTGTAACATTGGTTTTGCTTTGTTTCACAGAACTAATCGTTGCCTGGGTTGCGTACGTATGTGTGGGGCAGAGCTATTAAAATAGGAGCGAGACCCTTTTGGGGTAGAGGCGTGTTTGTTTTGGTGATTTCAAATGTCAACATTGTCTATTGTTTTTTTTTTTTTTTCTAGTGAGCTGCTAGCACATATTTTGAATAGCATGAAGAAACTGCTGAATATCAAGCCTGCAGGAGAGGTATTGTCCAGGTGGTCTGAGTCCCACCGGCTTGTCAATGTCACTCTCCTGAAAGCCGCAGAGACTGTGAGAGCCGTGGGCACACAGACGCCCCTTCCCTCAGTGTGCTCTCATTAGTTAGTACCACAGATGCATTAATCAGTTGCGAGACGCCGCTGTCCTCCGGCACTGATGCACTGTGTGTCTTAATGCTCCGTGAACGCGAGTCGAGGCTTCTGAACCAGCAGCCATGACACTCAACCTCTCACACACTCTCTCAGGCAGGAAGTACATCCTGTCTGTCGTCTGTTTACGCTCTCTACAGCTGCACCGCAGGTCTTTTCATGTGCTTAATAAACATGGCTAAAGCAGGTTTGCAGTGGATCGACTTAAAGGGACAGTTCACCCAAAAATAATAATTCTGTCATCATTTACTCACCTTCAAGTTGTTCCAAACCTGTATGAGTTTCTTTCTTCTGTTGGACACAAAAGAAGATATTTTGAAGAATGTTAGTAAACAAACAGTTGACTGTCAGAATTATAATTTTTGGGTGAACTGTCCCTTTAAGCTTGTCACAGTTATTACTTTTGACTGATTAATGGTCATATAAATAATTTCATTGTCAGTTACACTATGTATGATATTAGGGCTTCATAAACAAGCATTGCAGAGAGTAGAATGACATGTTAATATTTTGAATATTTTTTTTTAAGTAATATTTCAAATATGAATGGTGCAGTGTGTATTTTTTTCCCCTGACACCTCCCTCGTTGCCATTGGTCAGACAAACAGATATTCCCTCCTCAAGCCCACCTCATTGGTTGAGTCAGTATTACTGTGTCAGGCTGGTTTAGATGTTTTAATTACTTTTTAATTAAATTTTTTATTGTGGATTTGAATCACACAAATTTTATTACACGTTACATAAAAAATCTCTACAATATAACATATAGTTCTACCAAGTTGACCTGTCTAATATTTTCTGTTTTGTCACATGACACACATATATTTTACATTTTCTTTTTTATAATCAAACCACATGAATGGCTCACTAATAGTTAACAATTACTATTACATAGGTAAGGAAAATAAAATAATAAACCCATGGTATGTTGTGTTGATCCTGCATTTCATGCCATTTCTGTGTACGTTCACTGTTCCCGTTTGAATGCAGGTACATGTTAAGCATCCATGTCAAATAAATGCGTCAAGATACAGCGATGAAACCCTGCAGAAAAGCTGTCTTAGGGTTCTGCTCTCAAGTCATTGCCGTGTGTGCTGCGTCTCTGATTCTGATCTGTGCCTGAAGCGCACCAAACTGAGGGATGAGAAGCGGCTCGCTCACTCCTCGGGAAGCTCTATGTGCTGCGCTCCCATTGGCTGCCTCTGAAAGAGATGATGTAATGCTTGAGCTTCTGAGGCGAGCAGGCATGGGACTCAGACACGCTTCCCATTACATCTTCAGAGAAGAAGCAAGAGCTTCAGTGTGTTCACGCAGCTGCAGCAAAAATGACATGCAGCGTTTTTAATGCAGTTTTTCATTGCAGTTTTCCATTGTGTTCCCAGCCTGACCTGATTAAAAGATCTCTTTTCTTCATGCCACTGCAGAAATGTGCCTTTGTCACATGCGCACAAAAGAGCGCAACAGATCTCAGTGCGCGTGCAGAAGGAATACATTTGCATAATGAGCGGATTTCACCATCCGTCACCAACCGGCTGTGATTTATGCTCCCTGTCATTGTCATTTATGAACTGTGTTTGTGCACAGTGGAGTTTACAGAAGACGCTGGCTGTTATCTGATCAATAAAGACGCTCGTGTTTCCTCTCCTCTCCTCCATGCAGCCAATCGCTCTAATGCAGTCCCCCCGTCCCACCCCTCCCAGCACAGGTGATGTCATGCTTTTCTGCCGGGCTTCTCTCCGTGCCTCTCACTCCTGGACGCTCCGTCTTCAGTGGCAGAGCGTCCAATCAATGTATGTGTCTCAAGGGAGAGTCTCCAGCCAGGGATGCGCGCTCGGAAGCTGGATGAAGCAGCGGGACGAGCCCCAGAGCTGGATTCTGCCGTTCTCTCCAGAAAGCTCCTGCATTGGGCTTGTTCTCCGGTGCAGCGCGGGACCCGAAGGGTGCAGACGCGGGCAGAGTTTTCCGACTCCTGGAGTTGTGCTCGTGTGAAGAGGAAGTTTGTGGAGTGCTGATGGGTCTGGACGGGGTTCTGTAAGTGTACGCAGAATAGATCCTGCAAGGCTCGTTTCTGGTGATCCCTGATGACACGGATACTGCGTGATTCGCTCGTTCTTTGACATCACGGCCAGGTCGAGTGTTTATTCATTTGGATTCCCAGAGGAACTTGCTCTTGCTTTTCTCGTTCGCTGGAAAGTTTCCCTCTCTTATTGGAAAATGGCTTTCCTCGTCCGTTGCTATGCCAACTGCTTGCAGCCGTGGTCCTCCAAAGTAAGTGATGTCATAATTGTGGTGGGTGTCGATTGCGTGTGTGTGTTTGTGCTTTGCCAGAAAACTGGTATGCGGTTTTCTTTTATTTCTTCATGCATCTGCTGACAGAGACAATGAAAAGCATCTGAAATATTATTTTCCTGATTCTCATGAATCGATGAAGGCTCAAATGCATCCACAGCATATCCTGCATGCAGTGAATATCAGAAGTCAGATGTATATATATATGGGCTGCATGGAGCTCATGCACAGTTTCACCCGTTCTGGCCATCAGTCAGGTGTTATTACTGTACATGAACGTTTGTGTCTGTAAGTGTGTCATTTCTGAGTGTTTCCCAAGCACTCCCCATCTGTCATTGTTCAGTCAGACAGATAGTCCCGCCTCTAAACTCGTGTGATTGGGCCGCTCCAACAAACAAAACAATATTCTGAAACTATCGCAAAGTCGCCGTGTTTCACTCATCAGGAAGTCAAGCTGCCAATTACTCTGAACTTTGAATTGACAGAAATACCATCCTCTAGTACTTCACACATTAGTTTAGCTTCTGAGTCAGTCTTGATATGTGAATCCATCATTACAGGTCTAGATCTGATCCACTTCTGTACGCGCACCATTTCTTAACATTTACTTAATCCAGTGGTAACATTTTTGGAGGCTCTGACCTTTGCGTTTGTTGTGTTTTTCCGATGGTCACGCTTTCGCTCATAGATTTTCTTTCAGTCAGCAGATCTGGTGAGTAACAGGAGCTGTAGGTAAGCTGCTCTCTCAAAGTGCAGCATTTGCCTTGACTCATAATTTAACGATGGAAAAGAACGTGTTGAGACTAATGCTGAGTGTATTGATCCCGATTGCCTAACCTTCTTGTCCACATGACACCCTAAACCTCCCAGGATAGAGCAGCTAAAAGCTCTCAGCATCTGTTTGGATAATATTCAGCTGGTAAGAGCAGATCTTTTATTTAAAAGATAGGTAAGGTCGGCATGCGTCTGATATCTTTTGCTTGCTCTCTGAAACGACTCCACACGTAAAGAGCGATGGCTTTGGACTATATAGTTGTGACTGAATCTAGAAGTTTGTAACTTATCAAGAACATGGTTTCTTTAGATTACGGGCCATGTATGAAGGTTATAGAGGCCTAAAACAGCAGGGTCATTACCTATCCTCGCTCATTATAATGCTGCAGTTCACCATCCAGTTAAACATCAGCCTGCAGTCCTTCAGTGCCCCTTATAGTCATCTGTTTCCATCAATATACACTTTGGTTTTCACTCTTTCATAGGAGGACAGTGTTCCCTTTATAAAGCCTCCCCAGTGGACACATGCTGATGTGTACTGTGTGTGTTCGGGATGCATCTGTGAATCCCATCCCGAATCATTAGCTTTTGATCTTCCTATACTTGTGTGAAGGCAGATGGGATCAGATCAACTGTAATCATGCCACGAGTATGTGACGTCACACAGTTGATTCTGGGTTCAGGTTGAAGGCCTGACATCGAAGGAAGAGCATGGGCTTTGTTCGTGGAGCGTAAGGACAGGGCAGGGTGCCATATGGCTGCCCTGTTCACAGTGCTCACATGGTGTAGGCTGGCACCTTGTTTGCCCCTGGATAGCACTGCCTAAAATACAAACATACCATCTGTCTGTCTGTCTGTCTGTCTGTCTGTCTGTTGTGCCCATGCAAAACGTTCTGGCGTGATGAGTTGCTGTAGGTGTTTGCTGGGGCATTGCTATGCAGTTGCTAAGATGTTTAAGCTGCTTTTACCGTGTTGCTTTTAGGGCCACACGTTTGGGGGAAAAACCATTAAAAGCTGCAATTTAATTTAAAAAGTTCATTAAAAAATGTAGTATTTATAGAGTTAAAAAAATAATAAATTGAAAAAAATTAATACGGCAATTTGCTGTCTTAATTCCCTCATTTTCAAACAAACCAGGGCTGTAACATCATAGTCCCCCAATATTTAGAAATGGCCAAATAGTTCCCCCAATATCTGAAACTCTTGCACTGCTCTGCTGCCATTGACTTCCATAGTATTTGTTTCCATACTATGGAAGTCATTGGGGACCAGCAGCTGTTTAGTGCGTCTAGTCACTTAGTAAAGTAGCAGCGCATTCTCCTCAACAACACACATGATTCATGTCTAGTGTAATGCTGTGTTTAGGGGTGCGTGTGTTGGTTTGGGGAGCTCAGTGTTGGTCTGGTTCACACAGAGTTTAATGTATGTGCAGCAGGGCTCTCCTCTGCTGTAATAGCATTAAACATGCGCTGCATTGATCATAGCTGCACACTGCAGGTCTCGCTCCTGGTGAACTATTGCAGGAAGAAGCGTCTAACGAGATTCAGCCTCTATTCACATGCAGCACTAATGCAGCTGGACATCAGGCCTGCAGGACAGCAAACGGCACAGTTTGTGTCTGAGCCCTGCTTCATGATCCGATTCGAGATCTGCTCGTGTTCACAGCACTGAATCGGCATGTATGAGCTGTTGGAAATACCAAATAAACAACGTTTCATTTAAAAAATTACTTTATTAGTGAGTTAATGAACTGAGCTGATTATTAGTAGGGCTGTTGATTTAATGTGTTAATTTGGTGCAATTATTTATGGAAAAAATAACATTTTAGAATGATTTAATGAACATTTAATGAACACATTTAAAGAACACATTTAATGCAGCTGCCCAG
>NW_015506242.1:371755-381758 GCF_001515645.1 Sinocyclocheilus grahami | reverse complement strand
ATTTATAGAGGAACTTTCCCACCTCTGAGCTGGAAAGATAATAAAAAGCAGCAGTAGCTCTGGGTTTCCCCTCTTTCAACATGCAGTCAAGTCCGGACTTTACCAATATGTGTCTGATTTGCGGTCGCTAGACACAAGCAGTCTCTTCAGTGATGATTCATGACAGGAACCCGCTCTAGTCCTGATGCTGCTGCAGTACAGCTGGACGTGAATGGAGTGTGACAGGTGTGTCTGTCTGGTGTTTGTCTTCATTATGAAGCTCACTGGTGTCCCGATCACCCTGTCTTGGTTTATTATGAGATAACAACCTGCTGGATGTACATTATCCCTTACTTAACTACGACTTTTGCTCCTAATTTGCTGTTTATTAATAGTTAGTGAAGTAGTTGTTAGTTTAGCAATGGGATCAAATTAAGGGATCTAAAATATGGACATGCAGAATAATACATTAATATATGCTTTATGTGTACTAATAAACAACCAATATGCTAGTAATATGCATGCTAATAAGCAACTAGTTAATAGTGAGAATTGGTCCCTAAACTAAAGTGCCACCCAAAATTTTCACAAAAATCCACCGCAAAAAAAAATCCTGGAGGGACTGTAATACAGTGAAAGTCTCTTGAGATTTATATGGTCAATCTGACGAACATCTATTACACAGTGGATTTACGGGTTTGAACAACATGAGGCTTGGGTGAACTGTGATCTGTTTATTTTAAGTAGGTCAAAGGTCACGTTATTTTCTAGGGCTCACAATACGATGCATATCACTGTACGTGTCCTGATTCCTTCGAGTTCATCATAATCAGGATTTGCATCGTTTATTTCTCTTTTCCGATTTGTTTCTGTTTAAATGCTGTACTCAAACATACGTTTCTTTCCCTCTCCATTCGTGATTTACTGTTGATGTTCAGCAGCCTCAGAACGTTTCAGTGATCGAGCTCCGCTCTTGGCCTGCAGTGATATGTCCGAGCTGGAAGATCTCCATCATTCATAATTCAGGAGCCGATAATTGGCCTTCAGCTTTGTGTCTCAGCTGCACTCTCCGGCTCCATTAGTGTCCTGGGGTCTGGCCATCTTTGAACTTGGCAGCCAACCACCTGGCAGTGTTATTACAGGCCTTCTGAAAGCTATTTTCCCCTCTATACTGTCCATGGACGAGTGTCAGTGTTTTAGTTCTCGGATGTCAGGTGCTCCTTCTCAAGAAGACTAATACGAGCCTGCACTGACAGTACACTCTTTCAATTAAAGGTTCTTTATTGGTGTCGATGGTTCCATGAAAACATCCATGGAAACTTGGGCATTGCACAAAAGGTTCTTTAAATGGTTCTTCTGTTGCATTGCTGTGAAACCCCCTTAAAGACCTTGAGTAATCTGTTAAATGTTGGAATAATTGTAAAAGCGTTGAATACCATCACTTCCACAGAAGTAGCTTTTACACATGTGCAGTGCGTGTCATTGTTTTTTAAGAGTCTTGCACCATGAGCATTTTCAAGACACTGTCGAGATAAAAACAGTTCTAGGTAGTTTCAAACACAAACATATCCTGTGTTACAGCCCCAGATCCGAAACGCCACTTCGTATGAGCACGTTTTGGTAAGAATGCATGTGATATCATGCAAACCAATGTTTTAGTATTATTTAGACGCTATTATAGTTTTTATTAATATTTACATTACTCACATAAAGTTACTATATACATTTACATGTATGCATATAGCAGACACTTTTATCCAGAGCGACTTGTTGCAATCAAAGTTAAATTTGATCAGTTTTATTCTGAATTTGTTTTTATTTTGATGTTTTCTGTTTTCATATTAATTTTAGTTTTCAGAATTTAGTTGTGTGTTTTTGCCATTTTTATTAGTTTTTGTTTGATTTTTGTGTCAATGATTTTTGAATATTTTTTTTATTGCAGATTGTTTTATTTTAGAACATCAAGTTAAACTAAGTTGAAAATGTAAAAAATAATAATAGATGAAAAAAATAAGTTATTTTATTTCAGTTTATTACTCACAAGAATTTTTTTCATAGTTTTAGTTTTAGTTAGCTATAATAACTGCTGTTGTCCGTACCAAGCGACTGCAGAGTGAAGATACATGTGAAGATGGAAATCTGTGCCGTCACTGATACATGACTTAACAGAAATACCATCCTCTAGTACTTCACACATTAGTTTAGCTTCTGATTCAGTCGTGATATGTGAATCCATCATTACAGGTCTAGATCTGATCCACTTCTGTACGCGCACCATTTCTTAACATTTACTTAATCCAGTGGTAACATTTTTGGAGGCTCTGACCTTTGCGTTTGTTGTGTTTTTCCGATGGTCACGCTTTCGCTCATAGATTTTCTTTCAGTCAGCAGATCTGGTGAGTAACAGGAGCTGTAGGTAAGCTGCTCTCTCAAAGTGCAGCATTTGCCTTGACTCATAATTTAACGATGGAAAAGAACGTGTTGAGACTAATGCTGAGTGTATTGATCCCGATTGCCTAACCTTCTTGTCCACATGACACCCTAAACCTCCCAGGATAGAGCAGCTAAAAGCTCTCAGCATCTGTTTGGATAATATTCAGCTGGTAAGAGCAGATCTTTTATTTAAAAGATAGGTAAGGTCGGCATGCGTCTGATATCTTTTGCTTGCTCTCTGAAACGACTCCACACGTAAAGAGCGATGGCTTTGGACTATATAGTTGTGACTGAATCTAGAAGTTTGTAACTTATCAAGAACATGGTTTCTTTAGATTACGGGCCATGTATGAAGGTTATAGAGGCCTAAAACAGCAGGGTCATTACCTATCCTCGCTCATTATAATGCTGCAGTTCACCATCCAGTTAAACACCGGCCTTCAGTCCTTCAGTGCCCCTTATAGTCATCTGTTTCCATCAATATACACTTTGGTTTTCGCTCTTTCATAGGAGGACAGTGTTCCCTTTATAAAGCCTCCCCAGTGGACACATGCTGACGTGTACTCTGTGTGTTTGGGACGCATCTGTGAATCCCATCCCGAATCATTAGCTTTTGATCTTCCTATACTTGTGTGAAGGCAGATGGGATCAGATCAACTGTAATCATGCCACGAGTATGTGACGTCACACAGTTGATTCTGGGTTCAGGTTGAAGGTCTGACATCGAAGGAAGAGGTTGGGCTTTGCTCGTGGAGCGTAAGGACAGGGCAGGGTGCCATATGGCTGCCCTGTTCACAGTGCTCACATGGTGTAGGCTGGCACCTTGTTTGCCCCTGGATAGCACTGCCTAAAATACAAACATACCATCTGTCTGTCTGTCTGTCTGTCTGTCTGTCTGTCTGTCTGTCTGTTGTGCCCATGCAAAACGTTCTGGTGTGATGAGTTGCTGTAGGTGTTTGCTGGGGCATTGCTATGCAGTTGCTAAGATGTTTAAGCTGCTTTTACCGTGTTGCTTTTAGGGCCACACGTTTGGGGGAAAAAACATTAAAAGCTGCAATTTAATTTAAAAAGTTCATTAAAAAATGTAGTATTTATAGAGTTAAAAAAATAATAAATTGAAAAAAATTAATACGGCAATTTGCTGTCTTAATTCCCTCATTTTCAAACAAACCAGGGCTGTAACATCATAGTCCCCCAATATTTAGAAATGGCCAAATAGTTCCCCCAATATCTGAAACTCTTGCACTGCTCTGCTGCCATTGACTTCCATAGTATTTGTTTCCATACTATGGAAGTCATTGGGGACCAGCAGCTGTTTAGTGCGTCTAGTCACTTAGTAAAGTAGCAGCGCATTCTCCTCAACAACACACATGATTCATGTCTAGTGTAATGCTGTGTTTAGGGGTGCGTGTGTTGGTTTGGGGAGCTCAGTGTTGGTCTGGTTCACACAGAGTTTAATGTATGTGCAGCAGGGCTCTCCTCTGCTGTAATAGCATTAAACATGCGCTGCATTGATCATAGCTGCACACTGCAGGTCTCGCTCCTGGTGAACTATTGCAGGAAGAAGCGTCTAACGAGATTCAGCCTCTATTCACATGCAGCACTAATGCAGCTGGACATCAGGCCTGCAGGACAGCAAACGGCACAGTTTGTGTCTGAGCCCTGCTTCATGATCCGATTCGAGATCTGCTCGTGTTCACAGCACTGAATCGGCATGTATGAGCTGTTGGAAATACCAAATAAACAACGTTTCATTTAAAAAATTTACTTTATTAGTGAGTTAATGAACTGAGCTGATTATTAGTAGGGCTGTTGATTTAATGTGTTAATTTGGTGCAATTATTTATGGAAAAAATAACATTTTAGAATGATTTAATGAACATTTAATGAACACATTTAAAGAACACATTTAATGCAGCTGCCCAGATCTGTATGTCATCTCATATTGATGCAGTTGCTGATGAACATGATGCATAATGACTCACTGACTGCGTGATGGAGCCTGTGAGAATACGGTTATATGCCCTAAAATTCAAGATATGAGGGCAAAAAATGCCCCTGTATGGGTTTGGATCTTACATTTATTTCATATATGATGTAGTTTAGCAATATATCATGAGCAAGAGTGCTGTTTTTCCTGAATATCTGCATGGTTGCAAAAGAGATATACAACAGTTCAGTGAACAAGAAGTTAATGTTAGACATAATATTGTCAATATTGTCTGCTTTGACCAATTTCGCTAATAAAAATAAAAGATCTAGTTATGTTTCTGAGTGAATCAGCCGTTTGAAGGAATTGGTTGAATTAATTACCTACTGGCACTTTTAGGTCATATTGAGAGTACCATTTATTTATTTATTTTTAAATTCCTCTCATATTTTAGTAATATGAAATTTAGTAATTAATTTAGTAATAATATTCATTTAAAAAAAGAAAAACATTAATACCCATTTATTATCATTTATTTATGCAATGTTAAATCAAAATATTTATTTCTAAAGCTACTTTTTTGTACTGTATATTTAATGCTTTTCTTAGTTAACACAGTAATGTTTTTAAATTACCTTTTGGGAGGTAATTTCTCAGCCAAAATTTATGTGCAATTAATTTGTGATTAATTAGAGTAATCTATCTAAATGTAATTATATAGATTACAAATTTTAATCGTTTGACATATAGTGGCATAGGCATAATAGTGATTTTGTAATGTCTAAATATAAATCCAAAAGCAAAACCTATTATTAGTGAGTTGAATGAGCCCATTAGTGGTTCTCTGCTGAAAACTAGTGGTTATAATGGTAATTTCAGGGAATTTACCATAGGAATATTGTCAGTTTTGTTATAGTGCCAACTTTAGCCCGATCTCCATAAAATTTTGCATGCTTGTTTAGAATCATATGATGCATTAGCTTGCATGATTTTGTGAACTTTTGAGTTTTCTTTTAGAATTTATAGTCTTTTGGGTACTCTAGGTATTTAGTAGACCATATTTTTTAAATGACCCTGTTATAACTGTCCAAATGCAAAAGTTCTACTTTTTAAAAAAAATATAATTATTGGTCTAGAGAGTCCAGAGAATTGTACTGCACTTTTTTATTACTAGTTCGGACTAGTTTGCAAAAATATGTTTTTCAAAAAATCCAAAATAGCCGAAAATTTTGCTATCGTTTTCAAATCCGACACATGCTTTTTGCTTTGCACTTGAACCTCTAAAAATAATAATCCACACTGCATAATAACAATAACACTGCATTCTCTGGAAATCAAGCTTCTCAGAGATGCTGAAAACACTGGATCATGAGCTGCTCATGTGTAAATGAACACAGTGAAGACTTTATACTTCATTACAGTGCAGCCTTTTGCCATTTGATAAGCGCACTTAGCACATATCCGATACTTTGTCAGAGCGATGTCACAAAACACAACGATAGAGACATTATGATTCATGTGAACTTTATTTACGTTTTATTAAGGCAAGTATTTGCCCTGGATTTTGTTTTCACCAGCATTTTTCCTTTCATGAGGGCATTTTTTTATCTAATACTAAACCATCATGAAGTGATGGTCAGTCTGAATGTTGTCTAGTCTAGACTTGAGCGCGGTGGGACGCATGAATAATTCAGTGGACTTTGCACAAGGACAAAATCTCTCAGCGCCCCTGAGTTACCTCCCATAAAACCTCCTCATAAAAACATCACTTCCTAATTAGCTGCAGTATGAGTATCTTTCAGTATTACACTGAGGCTCAAACGCACTGTTTATGTGAATACGATGCTTTTCAATCCAGGTGAGCATGTCTCTGAGAGTGTGCATCAGTGCATCGGTCCTGTGTGAATCCTGGAGTATGGCTGATGTGGGGCAGGAGGCAGCATGCATTCATATTTAATCTCCCAGCATCATTAGTTGAGGTGCAGGGGAGAGACCCTCGTGTGAGTGAGCACAGTACGACTGCAGCAATTAGCAGCGCCTCGTTTGCCCTTATGCCACAGTTGCGAATCACAGATGCCCTTTACACAGCTTTGTAAGGTTTGCGGGCAGAGCAGTACTCACACAAACGCTCAGACTTGTTTATGGTACGCATTTCGTTCAAACCTGTTCCGCTCTGTGTGTGTTGCTTCTCTCCCCTGCTAAAGACAGAAAGATGATGTGGTTATTTTAACAACAGTAGCAGAAACACAGTGAAACACTTTCGCTAAAACACTGCAGGAAACAAGAATGCAGCAAATGCATCAATTGCTTTGACATAAATGACATAAATTATTTTTAGTTGTCATACATATGACTCTGACCGTTCAAATAAACCAGGTTTGTGAAGTTTTTTTCCCCTCTACTAATAGCATGATTAATCAGCATGTTAAGAGCATTTCATAATAAACAATGTTATAATTGGGAAAATTATTTGTAGATGGAAAGGAAAGACAACTAAAACTTTGAAATTACTAGTTAACTTTTCATGATGAGAACGTTTTGATTATTATGTACATTGTTTGTTTTTGGTTGATGCTTATTTTAAGCAAAATATAAAAATGATTTCAGACTTCAAGAGGAAAACCCTGAAGCCCCTTACAGTATCTTTTCTTATCTCAATGTAAAAATAATAATATCCTGATAAAACATCTGATTTGACCTTTTAATATTCGTGTCTAATTGGGCTCAACTGATGAAACATTTAGATTTTATTTATTTATTTAGTAAAAAAAATCCTCAGACACACTGCTTTGGCTATCTTCATCTTTAATGACTATTTGAACTGTTTAGGAGTTTTTTCTTTTACAAAGTACTGCTGCTGCCCAGATGGAAATTTACAACTATTCCAAACCAATATTATCAGGAAGGAAACATAGAGGCTGGACCTCTTAAAACTGTAACTAAATACCCCTGCTTTATAGTAATCATTCTTAGTGTAAACAGTCTTTTAGAGTTGTTTTCTGTCCGTGTCATTAAGTTGTCCTTTGTGTTTTTGAAGTCGGCGTGTTTTTCTCACTCACATTCAGAGGCGGACAGACCGCTCATGAGCTGCATTATAAATGATGTCCTCAATTCAACATTTCTCACTTCCTGTCTTGTCTGAACAGCTTCCTGGTGACCTCAGCAAGATGCACCTGACAGACCACCCCCACCAGCAGATGCACATGCCGCCCAGCCAATCAGGATGCAGCATCGCCAGTGACTCGGGGAGCAGCAGCCTATCAGACATCTACCAGGTACGGCCGCTTTATCACCTGAAGAGCACTCAGTGCTCAAAGACCTGGTTCTGAGCCAAAGTTTGAAAGTATGTGAAGCTTTTTCTGTGTGAACATTTTTCAGTAACAAATTATTGAGCCAGTGTTTTGAACTGACAGTTCAGAGTAGTGGTCGACCGATATTGTTTTTTTGACAGCCGATACCGATGCCGATATCTTGGAAAGCGGGATGGCCGATATACAGCCGATATAATTTTATTTATTTTAATTCATATTTTAAAAATTGGAAATAATTTGAAAATGGATTAAAAAATAAACTTGTAAAATAATCATACTTATACTCTAGAAGACAAAGTATTTTTCACAAATAAATACATATTTAATAAAAATATAATTAAAAAGGGAGTAAACACTGTAACCAAACAGGGTGCAAGAAGTTTGTGTGCATTGGGAATCATATTTTTTTCAAATAAAGCCAAGGTAACACTCATTTTACATACAGCACACAGTGAAAATGACATGAATATGACAGTGGGAAAATGCATACAGCGCAGCATAATTTGAAATCAGTCACGAGTTTAAAGTTTGTCGATCGCGCGTCTCCAGTGAAGCTGAACACTCCTCCCGTCCGTATTCAATTCACACGGATTGACCGTCATGCAGAGAACACGCGATCATGCAGGTCACATGCACACTTCACAAGATCTCAACTAGATTCGACTAAGTCTGCAAGGTTTGTGAAATTAAATGTTCATTAGTCTTTCAAAGATTTTTTAAATTTATATAAATGCGTATTTGCGGAATGCTGACGGCAAACAAGAAAGTATTATAATTAGCCTTTGATAATATAAAGCAATCGTTATAATACTTTTTTGTATACATTTTAATTCCTTTGTTTAACAGTTCTGGCTGATTATTAGATAGACTTCTTTCCGTATTAGACAGAACTGAACGACAACAGCGAACAAGAGGGAGAATGTGAGCACTGTGTGCTCAGGCGCTGCCACAGCCGTTCTCGGCTCCGTCAAAATAAAAGTCCCGCCTCGAACACATCGGCCAAACAGAAAAACTTATCGGCCGATGCCGATATTTGAAAAATGGCAGATATCGGCCGATATATCGGTCGACCCCTAATTCAGAGTGTTTAAATCGTGGAAACATTGTGGGAAAAATATGTTCAAATATATTCTTAAATATAAAATGTAAAATATACAAAAATGTATATTTACATAAATATATTTTTACCGAAATATTTTTGATCAGTGAATTCAGATTTGAAGAAAAAACTTATTTGTTATCTGTAACACATAAAAAAACATTTGAATAAAAAACTAATAATGAGTAAAGCCTAAATGTAGGCTACAGTAAGATAAGTTTCTTGACCTGAAATACAATTTGAAATATATTTTGGTGTATGAAGGTTGGAACTAAATATATTTTATATTTCAAAAATTGAGCTTCACTGTGTACAAAATATATTTAACATATATTTTGGCCAGAAAAAAAATCTCTCTCTCTCGCTCGCTCTATAAATGTATATATTTATGAATGTATAATGACAGTTCTGTGTTATTATACGAACTTATCACTTTGAGTCTGTATTAAAGTGTTAGGGACACTCTATTGAGTTCTGGTTCCTCTCTGACTTTCTCAGTAATCTGTGCCTTTTCTGTCCTTCCTGTCTCAACGGCAGCTCAGTAAAACGCTGCTATCTGCTTTTCCTTTCATACATATTTTTGACTGATGATCATAGATTAGTGATGGATCTGATCAGTTATAAATCATAATCTTGATGAAGAATAAATGGCTTATATATTGTGTTTTGGCCAATGCTGATGTGTGATGTATGAGCAGGGTGCTGATGGTCATATATACAGAATACAGTCTTAAGTGAAGATGCATTAGGAGTGTGTTGACTCCCTCTAGTGTTCACATTTTTTGTTGGTCAGACAAAACTACTCTACCTGTTATATATCACATTGTTCACGTGCATGATGTGCATCCACATTGTATTGTTATGCTGCTGACTATTCATAGGTTTGGATGAAAGAACAAAGTAAACGATTTAATGATTCCTAATAAATGAAAGGTCTGGCATCAGTTCCAGAACAGCTTCTTTAGGTGTTACACAGCATTTATCTTCAGTAAACACATGCACAGCAAGCCAATAAACACAGGACAGACCGTGCTATGAGATGCAGTTTGCTCTGAATGTCACTGATATTAATAACTACAGCGCTGCATATGCGGCTCATGACAGGAAAGCACCTGATATTTGCATCCAGAGCTTGAATCAGTCAATCTCGTGCAGGTTTCTCAAAAATCCCTTCTTCTCTATCAGTTTGGCAGAGATTACGTTGACATTAATGTAGCGAATCAGCTCATGGGAAATATGAATAATTAACCA
>NW_015506242.1:362917-364164 GCF_001515645.1 Sinocyclocheilus grahami | reverse complement strand
CATGATCCTTCAGAAATCATTCTAATATGCTGCTTTATTATCAATGTTGAAAACAGTTGTGTTGCTTACATTTTTTTGGAAACTGAAATTAATACTGTTTTTCAACAAGGATGTGTTAAGTTGATAAAAAGTGATAGTAAACTAAAGACTTATATTATTAGAAAATAATTTATTCCTATTATTAATATATATATATTTAAATTAAGCTATTTATAAGCTATTAAGCTTAAATGTTTTTTAAATAAAATTAAAAAAAAAAAAAGTAATGGAGATCGGTAAGAAGTTGTGTTTTCAAACTCTGAAGTATTATTAATTCAACTCATTGCATGCTCTCTAAACATTTATATTTAGAGAATACTGACATATTGTGTTTTCTTCAATTGATTCCTTCTTTACTTGGTCTTAAAAGGGTCTTTAAAAAGTCATAATTTACTTTCATAAAAGCTGCAGAAACCTTGTTTAAGTGCTCTCGCTTTCTGGAATCATAAATGTGTTTGAAAATCAGGACAAAGTGTGTTGCACATAATTGTCACGAAAAAAATGTCACAATGCCAAACAGTCTAATGCTTTACTTGATACACAGTAATCACTTCTTGTTTTTCTTTTAGTCTAAATGAAAGGCAAACATCACACTCATCAACATCTCTCTCATCTCTCTCTACAGAGCAGCTCCTGGAGTTCATGCACCAGCTGCCGGCATTCGCTAACATGACCATGTCCGTCAGGAGGGAGCTGTGTCGGGTAATGATGTTCGAGGTGGTGGAACAGGAATGCACCGTCATTCTTCAGGACAAACAGGAGGTAGAGACGTGCTATGTCAGCATCATTATTACTAGTAGGGCTGGGTGTTGACACCGATTCCATAAATCAATTCCATTCACACCCTCTTATGAATTCAATTTAAGGCTTGTTCAAACTCAAACGTTTGGCATAAAATCATGTAGACTTCTCTATGATCTTCCTCACACCGTCGTGAGCCCCAAACCTGCCAAAACATTGATCTGTGATGATCTGACACTCCTTGATTCAGAGATATGGACTGTTATTTTAGGCAGGGTCGGGTTATTTTTACAGCACATTTCATACACATAGATGTGATTAAGAAGAGAATCATTTAAGAATGGACAAACAATTCATGAAGACAACAATAAAAGGAGTTGGAGGAGACGGTGGTGACAACCCAGCCCTGTAAAGAGCATTGTGTAACACTTTATTTCGATAGTCCACTTTAGACATTCTACTAACAG
>NW_015506242.1:361425-361868 GCF_001515645.1 Sinocyclocheilus grahami | reverse complement strand
CTCAAGTTAAACCAGGCTTTTATTTTGACAGGTTGTCGTAAAGGTCTTTCAGTTTTACTTTCAGTTTCAGTGTGTATTTGACGGTAGTTTTTCTCAGATGAAGCCGAGTAAAGCTGGTGAAGTGGCTCTCAGAGCAGCTCTGGAGATAAAGTTCATGTGTTTATGTCCTCATATATTGAGACGCAGATGCTGAAACATTGAGTTTGTGTATCAAACGAAACCGCCCCATTCATTCACACAGAGACACGCAGAACATGCAGAGTTATTAGATGCATGCACTGACTGGCTGTTGTAGCATTTATTTCTGCTGTTAGATTAATCCATGTCCAGTAAAAATGTCTGGAGCTATCATCTTTATTGACATAAATTTGATCCCTGGAATGCCATCTCAGTTGTTTTTCACCATAGTACCAGCATCTGTAATAACCGATCTGACGTGCATA
>NW_015506242.1:360881-361415 GCF_001515645.1 Sinocyclocheilus grahami | reverse complement strand
ATAACAAAAAGTTGTGTGTCTGATTGGTCCAAATGCTACATTAATGAGAAAGGAAGTGTTGAATAGCAGCGAACGCAGGAGTCCAATGGGACACAAGCCTTGTGATTTCCTTTCCTAAAACTGAGCTGTCGCATTCAATGCTGTTCGTTCCTTCACAGGCCACAGAGAGCGAGATGGGAGACGTCGATCTGTCCGGCCTCCCCGAAGCTCCCGTGGACTCTGAGGAAGAGGAGGAAGATGAAGATATCGAGCGCTCCTCTGAGGCTCTTCTGGGCAGAGATCTGGTGCGAGAGTGTCTAGAGAAGGATGCGGTGGATCGCACAGATGACGACATCGGTAAAGCGCTTGGTTGTTGAGGAAAGAGAGCAGGCAACAGGGTTTCTGCAGGTCTTAAGTTGAAATTCAGTTCAAATTCACCATTCCACAAATTAAGGCCGAAAGAGCAGAAAATCTCAAATTGATAAAGTCGTGGCATTAAATGTTGCATGCATTGTTAAAAAATAATGTCTATTAAATTAATGTCGTCTTCAGTAT
>NW_015506242.1:337473-359379 GCF_001515645.1 Sinocyclocheilus grahami | reverse complement strand
CCACCGGGCATCTGAAGTCACGTCCTATTTTAACCTGGGCTATGATTTTGACCCTAACAGTCTACTCTGAGAGTTAGTAGACATGTAGTTGCAAATTAATTAGAATTAGTTGACATGTAGTTGACATGTAGTTACAAAGTTACTTATAGTTAGTAGAATGTCTAAAGTGGACTATCGAAATAAAGCGTAACCGAGCATTGTGTGTGGTGTTTTTAGAGGTTGAGCAGTCTGTCATGAAACCGAGTAATTATGTTAGATGTCAGACCACAGGAAGACACTTTGAAGCACGTTATAAATGAGTTTAAAGGAGCTGAGAGGGGAAACACATTTAGCCGTGTTATTTGTGTGTGGGCTACAGTGAAGGTCAACAAGACAAACACGTTCTGTGTGGATGAGAAGGAGACAGAAACACACAAAGAGTGGGAGCAAAGGTCAAGATATTGCAGCAGATTCACACACACACATTTTCACATTAACAGAGCCACTTCATCTTTTTCAGGCTAGGTGATATGGCCAAAAATATTATCACAATATTTATTTCCATATCATACAATATTGATAATTATCACAATATTAATTTAGCATTAATGGGGAAGGAAATGTTTTCCACATGTCTGCTAAACCTTGCGAATGAATGTAAAGATCATTTGTTTGTTCACAATTAAACTCCACAGAGCTAAATTTTAATTTAGGGCTGCCATGAAATCTGTTTTATTTTCCACTAAATTCTGTTTTCCTTTTTTTTTCTTCTGGATTCTGTGTTTTATGATTTAATACACATTTATCATAAAATGGGGTCTAATTAAATGAATTAATAAAACTTTAACAATTTAAGCAATCTTTTAAAATGTAATGAAATTAATACATAATTAATTGCATTTTAATTTTTTTGTCTCATAAGATGCTGCACAATAGCACTGTATAACTGTGTAAATTAATGAAAAATACCTTATTATTATTATCGTCATTATTACTTGAGAATTACATTTTAGTATACAATAGTAATATATTTCTGTCATAATTTCCTCAAGTTAAACCAGGCTTTTATTTTGACAGGTTGTCGTAAAGGTTTTTCAGTTTTACTTTCAGTTTCAGTGTGTATTTGACGGTAGTTTTTCTCAGATGAAGCCGAGTAAAGCTGGTGAAGTGGCTCTCAGAGCAGCTCTGGAGATAAAGTTAAATCACACGTGAACTCTGTCGTAAGTTGATTTGTGCGCACAGATCTGCGCTCGTTTCTACGTTAGATTGATAAATGAGGCCCAATGTGTTTATGTCCTCATATATTGAGACACAGATGCTGAAACACTGAGTTTGTGTATCAAACGGAACCTCCCCATTCATTCACGCAGAACATGCAGAGTTATTAGATGCATGCACTGACTGGCTGTTGTAGCATTTATTTCTGCTGTTAGATTAATCCATGTCCTTTATTGACATAAATTTGATCCCTGGAATGCCATCTCAGTTGTTCTTCACCATAGTACCAGCATCTGTAATAACCGATCTGACGTGCATAAAGCTCATTTGATAATGATTGTGATCATAGTGCACTGTTGTGTTTGCAGCTGGACCTGTGGTATGTGATCCTGAATGGTGCTGTAGAGATCAGCTATGGAGACGGCCGAACAGAGATCCTGTGCATGGGCAACAGCTTCGGTATCTCGCCGTCTCTAGACAGACAGTTCATGAACGGGGTTGTGTGCACTAAAGGAGATGACTGCCAGGTGAGAGCGTGTATGCAAGCCCATTTCTGCCACGTAAGAAAATTATCTTGCTTTGGGAAATCAGAATTATGAGATACAAAGTCATAATTATGAGATCAATTTGAGATTATGACATACTGTGTCGTAATTATAAAATAAAAATGAGAAATTATGAGATTAAAAGACAAAATTTTGGCATTTGACGTTTGAAGTCATAATTACACAGACATATAAATTATGATAAATTATATGAATGTATTATGAAATAGAATTATCTCATAATTATTAGATACATTCGAAATTGTCGTACTATGTTATAATTATGATAAAGTCAAAATTATAAAATTCTTATCCCCCAGCGACTTAACACTGCTTTTGTGCTTCAGGGTCACATATAGCTATAATTATGAAATAAAAAGTTGAAATTATGTAATAAAAAGTCAAAATTACGATATAAGTCAATTATGACATAAAAATACAAAAGAATTTGACATTTGGAACAGCATGAAGGTGAGTAAATGATGACCGAATGTTCATTTTTGGGTGAACTATCCCTTTAATGTGCAGCACAAACCACCTGTGTGAACTTCTCATTGGTCAACAGATGTCTGCATCACAACGCACAAGTTAAAACTCTAATTCCTTCTACGTCCTCGTGACACATCTTTCTTGTTGAAATCAATGGTGTGTGGAAGTACTAACCCTCACGTTGATCCAAACCTGAATGATTATTTTTTTGGAAACATTTTGAAGAAGCTGCATGCTTTATCACAAAAATCTTCTGAAAACATTTAATAGCATTGTATAAGGAACTGACTGAAAGTTAAATAATTAACGAGGTCATGGGTTCAATTCCCAGGGAATAATGCATGAACCAATAAAAAATGTTTACGTTGAATGCAATGCAAGTCGCTTTGGATAAAAGCATCTGCTAAATGCATAAATGTAATGTTTTTTTTTCTAATCACGCATTCAGTTGCACATTACAAAACATGAAAGTTTATTTTACATGATGTAGTAAGCAACATATTTTCAATTCCAAACAGCCAAATTTGACAAAGTCGAGTAGTTTGCATCACTGTATATAACTGACGGGTGTTAAATATTGAAACATACATCTCATCTCGTACACTTCGACATCACACTAGAAAACATGCTCGACTTCTGTGAACAGAAAAGCCCACCTTCTTTGATATGATTGACCGTCTCAGTCATTTTGACATTGATTAGTGCTGGTTTTCAACTTAACAACGAGCAGATCAGTGCATAATGAAGTCCAAGAATATTGATAAATTGATATAAGGAATATCAAATGTTGCAGGACAGTGTAACCATATCTGATTATTGGGGGGTTCATGTTCTGTTAAATGTCTACATACTCACACTTCATTCAGTTCAGTCAGAGTTATGAGTGAGCAGTGTTATCACTGACATGTCACACAGTGCTATGGTCAGGGTCCAAATGCAAATACCTCCTGATATAGCAGCATTGCTGATTCCCTAAAATAAAGACTCCACCTCAACTTCCTCTTAAGCTGTGAGTCCGGTCACTCACGCACATCCTCTTAGACATGATGCACAGAGCGCGCTCCACTCATGAGTTGGTGCTATGAGTATCCGTGTGTGGTGCAGACTAACCTCCTGCTCTACTATCAGTTCATTGCTCTTCCTCATGTTGTTGTGGACCAGTTTGTGTGCATCGCACAAGAGGACTACTGCCGCATCCTCAACCATGTGGAGAAGAACACACACAAGGTGGAGGAGGAGGGCGAGATTGTCATGGTGAAGGAGCACCGAGAGCTGGACCGCAGTGGCACCAGGAAGGGCCACATTGTCATTAAGGTGAGGAAGAGTCACTGTAGTTTCTAGAATCGATCATTGCTTTGGGCTGCTGTTGTACGATTAGTCAACGGTCAGTTTAATGCTGGTCAAAAGGAAGTGGCAAAAGTAACAAATGACGATTGATTTTAAAAAGAAGCATCTCATTGAGACACTATCCCAAAGTAAAGCTTTGGTAAAGATCACTTCAGACCAAGGTTTAAAACCTGACTTAAGGCAAGACGCTACAGGGCAAAACCATTGTTTTTTTTCATGCGCTGGTCAATTTAGAGATTTTCTTTCAGACTAGTGCAAAGAAAACATCCAAAATACACATTTTATGCTTTATCTATTTGCATTTGTAGATTTCACTTTCAATATGTATCTTTAAAGGCCATGTGCTTTTTTTCTACTTCAGCAGCAATTACATACACCAAACTTCAGTTATATTCCTATCTCTATTATGAAGGTTTATATAGAGGGGTTTGTTCATATGTGACCCTGGACCACAAAACCAGTCATAATGGTCAATTTTTCAAAATTGAGATGTATACATCATCTGAAAGCTGAATAAATAAACCTTTCATTGATGTATGGTTTGTTAGGATCGGACAATATTTGGCAGAGATACAACTATTTGAAAATCTGGAATCTGAGGGTGCAAAAAAATCCAAATATTGAGAAAATCATCTTTAAAGTTGTGCAAATGAAGTTCATAGCAATGCATACTACTAATAAAAAATTATGTTTTAATATATTTATGGTAGAATATTTACAAAATATCTTCATGGAACATGATCTTTGCTTAATGATTTTTGGCATAAAAGAAAAATCAATAATTTTTGACCCATATAATGTATTTTTGGCTATTGCTACAAATATACCCCAGCGGCTTTTTTTTTATGTCTGTTGACAGTATTTTCTGATTTATGCAGTGATAAATAGATAAATCCAAAATCCCCTCTGTAAAAACCTTTAATATGACAACAAAATCAAACAAGAACTTTGAACCTGGCTTTTTTATCCGATGTTCAGATTTCTGTTCTGGAAATGTATGCAAATGAGTGCATATTTAATTAGATAAAGTCTCATTTACATGTTTAAACATGACATTTCGGAAAACTTGTAATGCCTTAAACTGCTGTGATTAATTAGCTGGGGAAGTATGGTGAAAGCTGTTCATTTTTAAATGTTACCCTCTTGACCTGTGGTGGCTTGGGTTTCTGTGCGAGTTTAACTAGACTGGACTTGGCAGCCTGAGCATTTCCGGTTTGTCTCCTACCACGAGTGTTGAAGCAGTGCTTCCCGTCATCTGTCGGATCTGTGGTGGCAGAGCTCTCAGAGCAGAGGCGTTCAGGGTCAGGTTCAGTTTCAGGTCGGCTGCTGTCAGTTTCTGATCCTCTGGGGAACGGCTGCTCTTCGTGATGTCTGCATCAGTCACGATCAGTGCTGGGTAGTGACCGATAACATGTAATCTGGATTACGTAATCAGATTCCAAAAATTAAGTACTTGTAATTAGAGTATCTTTTCACTCACGCCATCAACAGACCCTAGCAACCACATAGAAACCACCCTGTCTGCAGTTTCCTATCTGCATGCATGCTCTGTATCAGGTGCTCTTGTGTTGTTTGCATCAGGGCACTCCTGAGCGTCTGATCATGCACCTGGTGGAGGAGCCGTCAGTGGTGGACCCCACATACATTGAGGACTTCCTCCTGACGTACCGCACCTTCCTGTCCAACCCCATGCAAGTGGGTAAGAAACTTCTGGAATGGTTCAAAGTGGACAGTCTCAGAGACACGGTCAGTATGTGTGTGTGTGCATCACTCTTTCTGTTTCTCACAGTGTTGTTTTTGTGGTAAATAATGGATTGCACGTGTTGACATATTTTGGGATCTCGCAGGTGACGAGAATCGTGTTGTTGTGGGTAAACAATCATTTTAACGACTTTGAAGGCGATCCGGTAATGACTCTGTTCCTGGAGGACTTCGAGAAGTTACTGGACTCTTCGGTGAGTGTCGATATCAGACAAAACCAGACTGATTCAATAAAACAGGGTTCCTATGCAAATGATATGACTGATTGAAATAACATATATAATAATATAATATATGTTAATGTAATATAATATAATAACCACTGCATCTGTCTGAAAATAAATATAAATAAATAAAAAGAAGTGATTGATTTTAATTTTCAAAGCCAATGTTCAATGTACTCTCATTATAAAAATAACTTTATTATTGTTTATTTAGCTCTAACAAGTAAGTTTTTGCTCAAAACTAACCAAAATGAAAAATAAATTGGTGTTGTTTCCAAACGAATGGAAATATATCGGTATCGGCATCGGTTATCGGCCAAAATGAGTTGAAAAATATTGGATATCGGCAAAATTTCAATATTGTGCATCCCTACTGGGAATGAATAAAATCTTGAAACGTCATGGAAATTAAATGTAAAACAATAAAAATTAGTGTGCGTATGTAACGGCAGAGCAGAACAGCTAAAGCAGCAGCACTGACAGAGCAGTTATAGTTATATTCATTCACAGAATCAAACACATTGTACTGACCCCAGTTCGTCTGAAAGAGCTTTATTGCCAAGGAATTTTTCTTGGAAATGAACAACAAGACACATAATAATAAAATTAAAGAATAAAAATATGGACAAGTATCAGAATATTTACAAATTATGAACATATTTACAGTATCATGAATTATATGAATAAATACAAGGGAATATTTTTCTTAAATATGTGTTTCATTGAATTGTGTCTCAGAAAATGAAGGGTCATCTGCGTCTGCTGAACATCGCGTGTGCTGCTAAAGCCAAGTGTCGTCAGATCACCCTGCAGAAGCCGTCCAGAGAGTCTCCGCTGTTCTTCACGGTTCAGGGCGGCAGTGAGCGGGGCTTCGGCATCTTCGTGGAGACTGTGGAGGAGGCCAGTAAAGCGGCAGAAGCAGGGCTCAAGCGTGGCGATCAGGTACAGATTACAGGAACGTGCTCTGCACCGAGTAACACTTACCAAATAAGTATTTCAGCATGAACACATAGCGCCTCGTCTGTCCTCAGATCATGGAGATCAATGGGCAGAACTTTGAGAACATCTCGTACTCCAAAGCCATGGATATCCTGAAGAACAACACGCACCTCTCTCTTACTGTGAAGACCAACATCTTCGGTATGTCACAGAACATACAGATCGTTCTTATAGCACAGTACTGTGGAATGCTTCATTCTGATTGGCTAACGGGTGTTCAAGTAGTTTCCTCAGGTATGACGCGTAGCTTCTTGAATTTGAGAAAATGACTCAGATTTGAGTTTCCATCCGATCTGCTAATTTAATTTAATGCAAAAAAAAAACAAAAAAACTGGAGCACCACAAAAGTTCAAAAAAACATTTAGCAAATAAAGCAGCATTTCCACCACATGTGTCCAAAAGATCTAACTCGTCACATATGACAATGAAAGTTGGAAATGCTGTTGTATAAAATGTAATAAATGAGCGTTTTAATGACAGGCTTTGGCTCTGACTTTTCTCTACAGCATCGTTTGATGCACCCTCTCAGCCGGGTATTCAGTCACATGAATTTTGTTGTTGTACATCTTGTGATTTATTCAGTAAATGTGATTCCATTGTAGTTTAAGAGTATGTTTTCTTAGCAAATAAATCATTTATCAGCCTCTAGCGAGCACACACATGCCCATGCACATTTTAGAAAATGTATCTCCATTCAGCATTTTATGTGTTATTTCAAAATTCTAATAAAATCTGTAGATGGAAACAGCAGCTGTTAGCATGCATATGCATGGAGACAGCCCTGACTGTAACATCTGCTTTTTTTAAATCATATTTTCATCAATTCCTATTATTAATCACTTACTCTAGCTTACAGAAAACCGACATTTAAATCAATTAAAGTACCCCATTATGCTATTTTAATGATTCCAAATTTTGTTTTCGAGGTCTCCTACAATAGGTTTACATGCATCCAAGGTCAAAAAAACATTTAACTTTTTAATATTTTCTCATAATATACATTGCCGCATCACTTCTGTTCTCACACTTTCTGTAAAAATGACTCTTCACATCCTCATCCTTCATCCTGTAAAGTGTTTTTGCTTTTGCAGCACAGAAAACAGCGTCTTCTAGACATTCAGGCAGTTCTGAATTCAGAATTTCTTTATTTTGAGAGACAATAACTCCATTTGTTGTGCACTTTGATCTTTGAAACTATGCAGAACTTTTACATTCACAGACAGAAAGGTAAATATCCGAAAAAGTATAATAGGGGTGCTTTAATAGAACAAAACCAACCGATATTTAAATCTCGTGATTGTCTTTGAACATTCAAACATGTGTTCGAATCACTGCAGCACTAGACAACATTATAAATACAATACAGCTAGATAAACCTGTCAGATCACTCGTATCATATCGTCATATCACCACTAAAACTCACTCTGTTAAAGCACTAAGCCATCATAGACATAACAGTGCAACTTTTTGTAAAGCTGCTATGAAACCATGTGTATTGTGAACAGCAGATCCATTTGACTTGATTTTGACTTTGTCGCAGTTTTCAAAGAGCTTCAGAGCCGCGTGAGGAATGAGAAGAAGAACGGCGGTCCTCACATCCCTAAGATTCAGGAGAGAAAGAGCAACCGCTTCTCCATCCCGGATCTCCCAGGTGACTTGGAGTTTCCCTCGGACAGCAAGAGCCGCAAGAAGATGAAGGCCAACACGGTGTCTGGAGGACGCAACAAGATCCGTAAGATGTTGGAGAAGACCAGATTCAGCATCCTGCCCCCAAAACCCTTCAGGTAAAGACATGTTCTTGTGTGGGTGATGGTTGAGAGTCTAGTTGAGTTTACGAGTCTCCTTTCACTGCTTATCTACATGTTCCTCCATCAGCATCACGACTGGCGTCTGTCGGCCGCCACACAGAGAACATGAGCTACTGCTCTTAGTGTCTCTAGAGGCGTTTCACTGCATGACATTCTCAATAAAAAAAAGCAAGTAGATAGAATAGACAAAGAAAAGAGAACACTAATGTTAGAGGGTGAAGGTTTATTTTCTTTTTAAAGAAAAGTACAGAGAATAGAAATAGAATAGAGGGTGCAAGTGTTAGAGGGTCAAGTTTTGTAATAAATAAAAAGAAAGCAAGTAGATAGAATAAAAATAGAATAGAATTACGCAAAGCACATAATCAGTGGCTGAGATCATCACATGTATGTTTGTATGTTCTCGTTCCAGCCGCAATATCTTAGAAATAGAAACTGTTCCCAAGTAGATTCCCATGTTGTTTGTGTATCACCATCAAGGCTGGTTAGGACAAAAACTCTGATTAACATGTAAAAACATGGTCTGAAAAAAGGCCCTTTAAAATATTAAAAATGAATATCATGTATTTTTGTCTTGTTTTCCCATTCAAATATCTAAACATCCTTAAATCAAGATACTTTTACTGAAAAATGAAGATATGAGGTCTGAAACTGAATGTCTGTCAATGGAGTATGAACGCTTGTTTTCCCTTTCAATTAATTGGTTATTGGCAGAGATTTGTTCTTTTTTTAATCATAAATTCACTTCATTTTGATCAATTTCTCAGGAAACAAGATTTTATTTCCCTTCATGTCATTTTGCTTCTCAAAATCTTTAGATATTTGCACTGAAAACAAGACAAAATACTGATGAATAGCATCACTTGTTTTGCAGTGTGATCAGAAGGTAGAGTAAAAGTTATTTCTGTATTCTGGTGGATGGGATCAGAGCTATTCAAGCCTTAAGATATTTATTTTACTAAGATGTATTAAAAAGTAACAGAGATCTGTTGGAAGTTGTATATCAGACTTTGAAGTGTTACTAATACAAGTGTGACATATACATTTGGAGAGCATAATAATGTATTGTGTTCCCTTTCGTTTATTCCTTAAACTTTCTTTACTTGGTGTTAAAAAGCGTTTTCTTAAATGTACCTTTATAAAACCTGCGAAAATACCTTTTATCGCATGTTGTGTCTAGTTAGGACATGGTACAGAATCACAATGCAGACAATCTAAATGTCCTAAAACATGCTTCATGTCATTTATGCACAGTGTATGTTTTATTTTTGGATGTTGGGGTAAAGGTGAGCCCGCTAGGTGTGTGTGACAGAGTGTGAGTGTGTGTTTGAACACTTCACAGGCTTGTGTTTGAGGTTCATTTAGGTGCTTGATGCTTGTACTGGTTAACATCACGTGTTTTCTGTTTTTATGGCTGCTTCACTGCACAGGGGACTGTTTGGGTAAGAGACACCTGCTTAACACTCTCTCTCTCTCTTATGAAATAATCATAAAGTCATAATGTTGGGAGTAGTGCAGCACAACCTCAATCAGAAGAGATCGTTTGCGTGAACATTGTGTTTCATGTTGTTTCATCCTCATATCAAGCGTGTTATTGTGTTTGCAGTGGACTTAGCATCCTTGTGCATGTTCACAACACATTTCACTTTTCCTGTGTGTTCACTAAGAGTTGCGTCACATCCTAACCAGGCACAACATTTCCAACAGCCAATCACAACATGACGTTTAATATACAGTTGGGATTACATACTACACACATAATAATACTACGGTATTACACAGTATGCACTGCCAGGTCCTGTGACAAACAGCACTTGTGATTTCACAGAAGCAGGAAGTGAAAAGAATGACTTCCACACAAGAACTGTGACACTGCACTGTTATTTACATAAGGAAAAGATGTTGACCAATGAAAGACAACACCTAACCAGGCAGGACATGATACAAGCGCTTTCTTCTTCATCAATCACAGCTTTCGTCAATATGTTGTTAGTGTGAGCGTGTGATGTCTGTTTTGTCGGGTGGCTCCACGCACACTTTCTGTAGGTCCCATTCAGAGTCTGATAAATCTCCATCCGTGTGTAGGTGTGCTACGCATGTGTAAAGAAGTCCATTTCTGCCACTTAAGAACAAAAAATCCAAAAATGTTCAATCCCAAAATTGAAACAGGGTTTGTACAAGGTGCTGAAAGTGCTTGAAGAACTTGAATTTGACTGAATTTTACAAGAAAAGTTTAATTGTCTCATATCATTATGACTTTTGTCTCATAATTATGACTTAGAATGACAAAATTGTTTCTTTTTATCTCAGAAATTTTACTTTATCTCATTACGACAATATCATAATTTTGACTTATCTCATTACTTTTTTATCTATTTTTATTTCAGACTTTATCTCATAATTATGACTTTGTGTAACAACTTGACTTTTTATCTCATAATTATGACTTAAAATGTCAAAAATCGTCTTTTATCTCATAATTAAGGTATAGTATGTCAATTTTGACTTTTTTTCATAACTTTGACTTAGTATGTCAATTTATCTCATAATTATGCTTTTTATTTTATAATTATGACATAGTATGTCATAACCTGACTTCTCATAATTATGACTTAAAATGACAAAAATGTTGTTTTATCTCATAATTTTGACTTTTTATCTCATAATTAAGATATAGTATTTCAATTTAGACTTATCTTTTGACTTTTTATCTCATAATTTTGACTTAGTACGTCAGTTTATCTCATGTTTTTATCTTATAATTATGACATAGTATGTCATAACGACTTATCTCATAATTGACTTAAAATGAAAAAAAAAAATGTATCTCATAATTTTTTACTTTTTATCTCATAATTAAGATATAGTATTTCAATTTAGACTTATCTTTTGACTTTTTATCTCATAATTTTGACTTAGTACGTCAGTTTATCTCATGTTTTTATCTTATAATTATGACATAGTATGTCATAACGACTTATCTCATAATTGACTTAAAATGAAAAAAAAAATGTATCTCATAATTTTTTACTTTTTATCTCATAATTAAGATATAGTATTTCAATTTAGACTTATCTTTTGACTTTTTATCTCATAATTTTGACTTAGTACGTCAGTTTATCTCATGTTTTTATCTTATAATTATGACATAGTATGTCATAACGACTTATCTCATAATTGACTTAAAATGAAAAAAAAAAATGTATCTCATAATTTTTTACTTTTTATCTCATAATTAAGATATAGTATTTCAATTTAGACTTATCTTTTTACTTTTTATCTCATAATTTTGACTTAGTATGTCAATTTCTCATGATAATGCTTTATATCTTATAATTATGAGATAGTGTGTCATAATTTAACATTTATCTCATAATTCTGACTATTTATCTCATGATTGTGATTTACTAAAGCATTTTTGTTTTCTTGTGGTGGGAATGGGCTTGCATACATGTGTATCTGAAGTGATGCACTTTGTATCTACAGCGGTTTTGGGTGTTCTTTGTGCACTTGTATTGATATTTCCTGCCGTATCAGATGTGTTGATGATTAGGTCATGGAGTCGAGTGATGGATGGAGAGGCAGTGTTGTCCTCTCAGAGCAGATCGTCACGTCTGCTCTGAGAGCAAGACAGCAGCATGTTAATTAGGCCGTTTGTGTAAAGGTCAGCATCTGATTGGCACAGAGTTTACACATGAGACAGCGCTGTTTCCTCTCGTCTGAGATGTCAAGTGTTCTCGCCCCTCTTCTGCTGTGTTTGCTCATCTCAGTCTCGTGTCTCATTCATAGATTGTGTGTGTTCATTCTGTGTTTGTGTTCGTGTCTGTTTAGAGCGCTTTCACACTGAAGCTTCTGGCATCCCAGTTCAGTTTGTTTAGACTTTGCAGCATTTCTCATCGGCTCGTCGGCGAGCAGCTCGCATTCTTCGCATCCATTATAATACATCTGCAGCAGATGAATGTGTGTCAACAGCAAATCAGAACTACCTCTATTTCCTCTCTTAATTCATCAGTGATGCTTTCTCTAAAGGGTTACCGGATGATGTTAATCAGTTGCTGGATAGCTGTCTAGTTATTGTTTTAGCCAATCCACATTTGGTCTGGCTTCATCCCATTCAGTCAATTAAGTGTGAAAACGGCCTAAATGTCCATATGCAGGGTTTCTGCAGGTCTTAAAAAAGTCTTATCAAGTCTCAATTCACCCTTCCACAAATGAAGGCCTAAAAAGGTCTTAAATCAGAGCAAAAAAGTCTTACATTCATAAAGTCACAAATACAACACAATACATCATACAACACAAATACAATCTTTTCACACAAATTTAACGCTGCAGCTAGTCTAATATAGAGCCATATGGCATGAAAAGTTTAACTGACTTATGTCATTTTGTCTTTTTATCTCAGAATTATGACAATATCATAATTTCGACTTATCTCATGACTTTTTAATATATTTCAGACTTTATCTCATTATCTCATTACTTTTTATCTCATAATTATGACTTAAAATGTCAAAAATGGTCTTTTATCTCATAATTAAGGTATAGTATGTCAATTTTGACTTGACTTTCTCATAATTATGACTTAATGTCAAAATGTTCTTTTCTCATAATTTTTTACTTTTGATCTCATAATTAAGATCTTATCTCGTGACTTTTTAGCTCAGAATTTTGACTTAGTATGTCAATTTATCTCATAATGATGCTTATTAATTAAATGTTGCATGCACTGCTAAAAAATGCATATCTTCCTCAATATTTTTGTCTTGTTTTCCAATACAAATATCTGAAATTTCTGAAATAGAGACATATTTACTTGAGATGCAATTTAAACGTATGTGTTACGATTCGAAGAATACACTTGCATGCCCATTTAATAACAGGTACAAACACAGATAGTGCAGGACTGACAAAACAGGCAAAAAAATCCCCAAGAACACAGAAACAAGAACATACAAGATCCTCGAGCGAAACAAGAACTCACAAAACATGACTGAAACACAAGGGCTGAAACACACCGAGAACATGGGGATGATTAGTTACAGGTGTGACTAATCAGGGTAACCATAGGAACTAACAAGACAAGGAGAGACAGAAACCAAACACAGGAAGGAAGCATGAACCAAAGGAAACTAAGACTACATTTCAACATAAAGAACAGGACAGTATGAAGTCTTGTTTTCTAAAAAATTTAAGAAAATTAAATGTTTATGCTTAAAACAAGAACAAATATCTGTCAGTGGGGTAAGAAAAATGTTCCTTTTGAATTAAGTTGATTTTGCTGGGCAGATATTTGTTCTTGTTTTAATCATCAACTCATTTAATTTTGGTCAGTTTCACAGGAAGCAAGACTTCTTATGTCATTTTGCTTCTCAAGTAAATGTATTTTAATTTAGTAATGCTTATATATTTGTGCTGGAAATCAAGACAAAAATACTGATGAAGAACATCAGGTTTTTTGCAGTGTGATCAGAAGTTTCAGTAAAAGTTATTTTCCATATTCTAGTGGTTTGGAGCAGAGCTATTCAAGCCATACATTTTATTTAGGCTATTTATTTAGTACAAGGAATTAAAAAGTAATGGAGATCTGTTGTCGCAAGTTGTGTTTGCAAGCTTTGACGTGTTGCTAATAAAAGACGCTGACATTTTTCGAGACTATATCGATGTATTGTGTTCCATTTAATTTATTCCTTACATTTTCTTTACTTGGTCTTAAAAAGGTCTTGAAATTGCCTTCATAAAACCTGCAGAAACCCTAATGTGAAAATCTATGTGTGTGTTCATTGACATGCAGTGTTAGTGTCTGTGCTGGATGAAATCCCTCTCTGTCTGTGTCTGCAGTGACGGTGGCATGTCTCAGTCTCAGGACGACAGTATCGTGGGCACTAAGCAGTGCCGGCACAGCGTGGCTATAATGCCCATCCCGGGCAGCCTGTCATCCAGCAGCCCTGACCTGCTGCAGCCCGCCACCAGCGCTCTGGACTTTACCAACCCTTCAGGTAAGACCTCACACCATCGGAGCACGAGTTCAGCCACCCACAGCTGATTCAATGACCATATACATGCGTCATCATATAGTGCAGGTGCTGAAGTTAAGCTAAGCTTGATTTAACACAATATGTGACCCTGGACCACAAAACCAGTCATAAGGGTAAATTTTTTAAAATTGAGATTTATACATTATCTGAAAGCTGAATAAATAGGCTTTCCATTGATGTATGGTTTGTTAGGATAGGACAATATTTGGAAAATCTGAATCTGGGTGCAAAAAAATCAAAATATTGAGAAAATCGCCTTTAAAGTTGTGCAAATTAAGTTCTTAGCAATGCATATTACTGATCAAAAATTAAGTTTTGATATATTTACAGTAGGACATTTTACAAAATATCTTCATGGAACACGATCTTTACTTAATATCCTTATGATTTTTGGCATAAAAGACAAATGTATAATTTTGACCCATACAATGTTTTTTTGGCTATTGCTAAAAATATACCCCAGCGACTTAAGACTGCTTTTGTGCTCCAGGGTCACAAATGTGCTCAGAATTCACAGACTGCGTGTGTAATACAGTGTGAAATGAAACAAGGTGGCAGCAGAATGAAGGCAGACATCATGAGTGAAAGTCATGTGCTCATGTGTTTAATTGCATTGAATGGGCATTTGCAGTGTACTTCAAGTATTAAAAGTATATTTTAAAAAAACTGTACTTGCAGAAAATATAATGTTAATAAAATAAAAGGCCTCTTAAGTGTACTTAAGAAACATAGTCACTAAATAAACACTAGCCATATTTCAAAGACAATAGAATTATTAAATTACTCGCTATTAACAAACCGTTAACTACGACTTTTCCCTCAATAAATTCCTAATTTGCTGCTTATTAATAGGTAGTAAGGTAGTTGTTAAGGTTAGTTATTGGGTCGGATTAGGGATGTAGAATATGGTCATGCAGAATATGTGATTAATATGTACTAATAAACATCCAATATGTTAATAATATGCATGCTAATAAGCAACTAGTTAATAGTGAGAATTGGTCCCTAAACTAAAGTGTTACCAAGATGTACTTTACTACATTCTTTAAAATGCAGTACTCTTTAAAATGCAGTTAGTTGAATGAAATCATTACACTCAGTTCGCATTGAAGTATATTCTTCTAAAGTATTAATTCCATAATGAGTGCTCATTTTAGTTTGTTATGCCAAAGTGTGCTTCTTTCACAGTGGAGGGTTTCTTCTGTAGATTTGTGAACCTGATGTCGATGCTCCTTATTACAAGCTCTGAAAACCGTCTACATTCAAATGGAGTTATACGTAGTTAGAATATAAGAGGATGTTGGAAGGATTCCTGTAAATGTTCCCTTACTGTAACTTCAGCTCTGGGTTGTGTCAAATGAAAGCTTGCGGCCGGTTTCAGATCCTCTGCACAGGAATGTGGAAACCAACTGAAGATAAAGGCATAGTTCACCCAAAAAAAGAAAATTAAGTCATCATTTACTCACCCTTGTGTTGTTCTAATGCCGTATGCCTTTCTTTCTTTTTTGTACCACAAAAGGAAATATTTTACAAATTGTCCTGCGCGCGCGTGTCTATATAATGGCAGTATATGCCGATCAACATCAGGCTTTTAAAAAAAGATGCAAAAGTATCAAAGAATGGTCTCATGCAACACGTGCTGAATATTCCAAGTGTTCTGCGGGTATACGATAGGGGTTGGTGAAAAACAAACTGAAATGTAACATATTATTTAGCAAATATCCTGACTTGGCCATTGGTGTCTGTGTACGACTGCGCGTTCATTAGACTCTATTAGCGCCGCAGTTCACTCTGACTCACCAAGGTAAAACACACAAATTGTGAAAAATAAAGTGCCAAATGGGACCATTCTGTGATACTTTTGCATCTTTTTTTAAAAAGCTTGAAGCTGATTGCCGTATACTGCCATTATATAGACAAGAGTGTGCATTTTTTTGTTGTTGCATTTTATTTAGCAAATATCCTGACTTGGCCATTGGTGTCTGTGTACGACTGCGCGTTCATTAGACTCTATTAGCGCCGCAGTTCACTCCGACTCACCAAGGTAAAACACACAAATTGTGAAAAATAAAGTGCCAAATGGGACCATTCTGTGATACTTTTGCATCTTTTTTTAAAAAGCTTGAAGCTGATTGCCGTATACTGCCATTATATAGACAAGAGTGTGTGCATTTTTTTGTTGTTGCATTTTTTTTATTCTTTTCTTTCAGAACATGCAACACAACTCCTTGTTCAAGCTCTTGTTCTGTCCAGGTTGGACTATTGCAATGCTCTCTTGGCAGGTCTTCCAGCCACTTCTATCAAACCTCTACAATTAATCCAAAATGCCGCTGCAAGATTAATCTTTAATGAGCCGAAAAGAACGCATGTCACACCTCTGTTCATCAATTTGCACTGGCTACCAGTAGCTGCTCGCATTAAATTCAAGGCATTAATGTTTGCCTACAAAACCACCACTGACTCTGCACCCCTTTAGCTAAATTCATTACTTCAGAGTTACGCTCCTCATTTGTTAGTCGCTTTGGATAAAAGCATCTGCTAAATGACTGAAATAAATAAATAAATATAATAAATCTCTTTTTGTGGTCTGAAAAAGACAGAAGGGCATATGACATTAGAACAACACCAGGGTGAGTAAATGATGACCTCATTTTCATTTTTGGGTGAACTATCCCTTTAATATGCAGCGTGATGTTCGGTACGAGAGACTTTGTATTAGTTTAGATTAGTTGTGATGTGTCCACTGGTGGATCATGTGTGCTGTGTCTGCCATGTGTCATATCTCGTTTTCTCTTTCTTTACTCTCTGTGTGTTTCTTGGCTCCTCGAAGTGGCTGGTTTCTACTGTAAGTACACCCGACGTACATGTTTTGAACTCACTGTTTTGCACGCGATTATGGGATTGTGGCATGAAATGTTTGTCCAAAAGCATGTGAAAATGCATCAGTGTGATGGATTGTGTTCCAAGCCGATAAGACTTCATCTTTAAATAGTGTGGAAGCCCACGGCTTGAACAGATCTGCGCCAAACATTTTTGAGCCATTGACCTCTTCTTTCATTTCATCTGAGATTTAGGCCCCGCAATGTCCATTACATTACACATTTTAGATCATATAATCAGACTACTTCTGATCTGACTCAATTATCACGTTGATTTAAATTAATGCTGTCAATCGATTAAAAAAATTAATCACACATAATAAGCGATTAATCACACCTAACATTAACGTTTTTAAATATACTTTTATATTGCAAAAATTTCACATCTCCAAATTAATGTAGAAACAACATAAAGACAGTATATTTTTAATATTTGTTCAGTGGCATCTTTTTATGACACCAGTACTACTACTGATTTCTTTGTGAAATAGTTTTTTTTTTGTTGCTAATATTTTACCATTGACTATAGCCATTCAGCATTACAGTATAATTGAGAGCTATTCATTTGAACATTTATTAGACTTAGAAAAGTAACAACTTTTAATTTAAGTGAGCTTAAATCAATCTTCACATAAACCCATTACAATAAATGTCATATTCACATGTGCCCTTCAGCAAGAAGGAAATATACAGAAATATATATATAATAAATATAAAATATAATATAAATATAATAATATATTTATGCAATTCAAATCCATAAATCTTACATTTAGGCCTAAATCACACTAGACTGAGTCTGATTCCACTGCCTAAAGAGTTGATGGATCCAAAAGGGACACCGTGATATGCGCTTGTGTGACAAGACTTTACAGTAATCCCAGCGTTTTTATGTTTGTTCAGGTACTACCTGAAGAACAACATGGAGACAGAGACGCTTTGCTCTGATGAAGACGCTCAGGAGCTCTTAAGGGAGAGTCAGATCGGTCTCCTGCAGCTCAGTACCGTGGAGGTGGCAGCGCAGCTCTCCATGAGAGACTTCGGCTTGTTCCGTAACATCGAGTCCACCCAGTATGTGGACGACCTGTTTAAGCTGGACCCCGGCGGTGGCGGCAGCAGCCATCTGAAGCAGTTCGAGGAGGTCATCAACCAGGAGACCTTCTGGGTGGCCACTGAGATCCTGCGCGAGCCCAACGCACTCAAACGCATGAAGAACATCAAGCACTTTATCAAGATCGCCCTGCATTGCCGCGAGTGCAAGAACTTCAACTCCATGTTTGCCATCATTAGGTGAGTCGGTTGAGCTGACAGAGCAGGGATTGTAAGAAAAATATTCCACTATTTCAATACGAGATACATCTGACAAGTAGTTCGACCTGTCACTCGCTCAGAGTGTGTAGCCTGTAAAAGGTACGTGAGCCTCTCATTCAGCACTTTTATTCATTTTTACCCCAAGCCTGATTCATTTACGACTGTGCTTCAGATAATCCTTTAATTTGATCAGTTTTATGTGATTAGAAGATTTACAAGTAAATGCATTTTCAAATAATTGCAACAGCATGTTGATATGAAAATGTTAATAGTTTTCTATTAATCTGTTAGTCTTAACAGGGCTTAATGCACATCTGTATTTACATATTGTATATATTCATATTAAATATTTGTTTGTCCTGTTCATTGCTATGGTTATCACCAAGGATGCATTTTTATAGTATGCAAAAATGTAAGGCTATTTTTAAAATTTTTATTTTCTTTTATTTCTTTCTTTTTTTTACTTTTTTATTTTTTATAAGAATTTTCATCATTTTCAAACTTAAAATACGCACTGCTGTTTTTAGTGTTGCCGAGTGAAGAGAATCAATGAATGAAGCGTCACAGTTTTGCGTTTGCTCTAAAACTGACAGCGTGTAGCCTAGATTTATGCTTTCAGGTCCTGTTCATTGCTATGGTTATCACCAAGGATGCATTTTTATAGTATGCAAAAATGTAAGGCTATTTTTAAAATTTTTATTTTCTTTTATTTCTTTCTTTTTTTTACTTTTTTATTTTTTATAAGAATTTTCATAATTTTCAAACTTAAAATACGCACTGCTGTTTTTAGTGTTGCCGAGTGAAGAGAATCAATGAATGAAGCGTCACAGTTTTGCGTTTGCTCTAAAACTGACAGCGTGTAGCCTAGATTTATGCTTTCATTTCGAATTAATATCTTATACAATATTACAATTAGTCGATCTAAAACAGTGATTGTGCATTAACAGCTGTCAATCATGTTGGTACACAAATGAGTGGTCTGAACTTACTTACCCAGCACATTTTTTATTTTGGTCACGCATGCGCCCCTGTACACCACTTATGTGCATCCCTGAATATCACTATGCCAATCATTGCAATTTCAAGAGTGATTCCCACATTTATTAAACTTTGCAGCATGAATGTGGCCGCTGGTCCTGAAAAACAGCATGTAAAAAAACCCCAAAACATTTCTGAATGGACTATATTTAAGCTAGAAAGTGTGCAAAGTGCTTCCACTCATCTCAGTTCTTTGCAATCTCACAAACTTCTGTAATTATCAGTGAAGCGCTACACTGCACGATTAATCTTGTATTTACATCGTACCTACACTCTTTTTGCTACAATGAGAGGATTAACAAGCGTGCAGAACTCAGCTATTAACTAAATTCTGCCTAAATTAAACACCTCTGATTGCCACTGTGTTCAAGAAATCAACAGATATGTCTGTGATTGGCTACATTGCGGTGTAAATAGAAAACTTTGATGCTGTCCAGAGCGCAAACACAAATACACACTGGACCAGTGCTGTTATTAGTTTCAGCTGAGTGTGCACCCTCTGTGTGCCCAAATGTTTTTTTGTCCAGAGTCACATGCGGTCATTTTCAGTCATCAAAATAACACACTATAGAGCACTCTAACAGATATTTCTAAATTATCCAAAAGACAAAATAATCCATAATTGACGATTTAGAAAATTATCATGTTCAAAAGTTGACATGCTCTTGGTTCCTCAGTGTTTTTTTTTTGTTTTTTTTGGTAGTTGTGCAGCTTCATCAGAACATAAAATGCAACTTTTATGATCGCTCTTATTTTTCAAATGGTTAAACATCTGTTAGATTCTGTAAGGGGTGTGTGAACTCAAGAGCAGGACCGTACGTGATGTTCATGTGCTGTGTTTTTATGTGTTTATCAGTGGTCTAAATCTGGCTCCAGTAGCTCGATTGAGAAGCACGTGGGAGAAACTACCCAGTAAGTATGAGAAACTGTTCCGCGACCTTCAGGACATCTTTGACCCGTCACGCAACATGGCCAAATACCGCAACATCCTGAGCAGCCAGAGCGTACAGCCTCCCATCATCCCGCTGTTTCCCGTGGTCAAGAAAGACCTCACCTTCCTGCACGAAGGTCAGTAACTCAAGTTTACTTTCTGAAATACACACGTGCAGTGCTGGGTAGATTACTTACAAATTGTAGTCTGTTATCGGTTACAGATTACATGTTGAATGTCATTTACATTACATGTCAATATGATCGTTAACCACATCAGAGAACTGTAAATATGTGAATTGTTAAATTATTGAAATATTAACTTCCTCAGAGATATTTCAAATAAATATTTTATTTTAAGGGGTTTGGCTGACAAAGTGTTTTGGGAATCCCTGCATTACATGAACAAACATTAATAAACATGAAAACAGCAGTGACATTACATAAGCCCAAAGTCTCCCAGCTCTGAAATATTTCAGTCCTGCAGAATCAAGAGTTACTGAAGGTCTCTGGATATGAAGACGACATTGTGTTTCATAGCTACGTCACCAGTGTTTAGTAACTTAAGCATAATTATTTGGTTCAATTATTGGTTTGCAAATTTATTTACATGACATTTGTGAATATAGTTCAAGCTTAATGGTATGACACGCAGTAGGATTTTTAGAAAGGAACATTTAAATGAGAAAAAAGTAGAATTAGGGAGAATCAATAAAGTATTAATAATTTACTGCCATTGCGTGAATAATATGTAATCAGGTAATCGCTAAAAAAGTAACCGTAATCTGATTATGAGCATTTCAAAATGTAATATACTCTAATTACAAGTACTTAATTTTTGGAATCTGATTATGTAATCCAGATTACATGTAATCAGTCACTAACCAGCACTGTATTGTTAAAAATACTTTTCATGTGTCAGGTCATAAAACTGTCCGTCATCTCTTATCTTTCTCAGGTAACGATTCGAGTGTTGATGGCCTGGTGAATTTCGAAAAGTTACGAATGATCGCCAAGGAGATCCGACATGTGGTGCGCATGACGTCAGCCAACATGGACCCAGCGCTCATGTTCAGACAGAGGTGACGACGGCAGACTTTTGCTCACAGGCACAGAGAGCATGAACTGAAAGTACACTAGAAATCGAAAATTGTTCCTGCTCTTATTGTGAAGGATTCATCAGTGCACGTTTCTATTAAAAGAAAATGACTTTGAAGTAGAGGTCTGCACGGGCTTTAAAGTGAAGCCCGAACCCGGCCCGTACCCGAGATCGTCCGACCCGACCCGAGCAGCACAGTTAAATTTAGAGCCCAAACCCGAAATCTGTTTTTTTTTTTTTTTTCCCA
>NW_015506242.1:321850-337463 GCF_001515645.1 Sinocyclocheilus grahami | reverse complement strand
GGTGCAGCGGTCACATAAATTCTGCCGAGCTTTTGAATGGTTGTATACGACAAGACGATAATTCTTCCATCGTGCAAATTATGGTCATTTTCGTCAGTTAAGGCTCGTTAGCATTCGGCCTGCTTTAAATCAGACACAGAGATGCAGTGCGGTAATATTGCATTTATTTGAATTAATTAGACTAATTATATCATTTATTTGAATTAGCGCGTGCGAGAGAGAGAGAGAGAAAGAGAGATGAAAGTTGCGTGTGTGAATCTGCATCTGCTCGTCTCTCTCTACAAACATTGAGGCTTAGTTCCTTCAAAAACAGCGATTTTACCCCCTCATTGCAGAGAAATATAATGTTGCGAGTCAGTAGCCTGTCGAAGCTATTTTACTAATAAAAGTTACCGTGCTGTGTTGTCGTGTGCAATAATGTGTGTGCGTGCGTCTATGAAAGCAGCGTAGCCTGCATATAGTTTTAGTTTAGCTATAAACCCGAACCCGACCCGAAACCCGAAAGTAGCGGACCTCTATGTTGAAGGTGCATACCACCACCTACTGCACGACACCGGCATGACAGTTGATTAAAAAAAGGATCGGGCTTAGGATAGCTGAACAATTATAAAAAATGCTTGATCGGCCCGGATCCCAATCCTTGAGATTGTCTCAGGACATCCCTACTTCATAATCTAAATCTGATGTCACCTAGGCCATGTGAGCGGGAATGGTAGTCACTTTTCACAGTCCAGTTTTGATATGTTTTTATTTAGACATCAAATTGATTTATTGCCATCGAGTCGCTCGCACACGTGCTGCAGATGTTTTCTCTCTTTCTCTGATAGGATCAAGTGTAGTCTTTGTTGGTGGTGCTTTCTGTCTGTCTGAGTGTTTCTCTCTTTCTGTTCACCTGTTTTCTGCCTCTCATTGGCTTTGCTTACAGGAAGAAGAGGTGGAAGAGTTTAGGGTAAGTGTGCTGCCCTGCATGTCCTGATTGTGTCATGACCATTAACCTGGACACACCAACTCCTGCGACTCTTCCTTCCTCTCTCTCATCCTCTAAACCATTGATCTTCACGTAATGTTCATGCTCGTCGGTTTCGGGTTATTTGTGTATTTTTTGCATTAATGGAACTGAACACGTTGCATGGCCGCATTACGCTGCTGTAGTCATTGTTCGCTTAGAGTGGCAAGTATATGAGGTTTAATGTTTCATATTCACAAATAAACGGAAGGACTTTTACAAATAGAGTTCTACAAATACACTACTGGTCAAAAGTTTGGAATAATTAAGATTTTTAATGTTTTTGAAAAAAATCTCTTTTGCACACCAAGGCTATTTTTGCTCATTTATTTGATCAAAAGATACAGTAAAAACGGTAATATTGTAAAATATTATTTAAATTTTAAATAACTGTTTTCTATGTGAATATATTGTAAAATGTAATTTATTCCTGTGATCAAAGCTGTATTTTCAGCATCATTACTGCAGTCTTCAGTGTCACATGATCCTTCAGAAATCAGTATAATATGCTGCTTTGTGGCTCAAGAAACATGTCTTATTATTATCAATGTTGAAAAAACTTAATATTTTTTGTGGAAACCGTGATGCATTTTATTTTTTAGGATTCTTTGATGAATAAGAAGTTCAAAAGAACAGAATTTATTTGAAACAGAAATAAATGTCTTTTTTTATAAAATCATTTTTAATCAATTTAATGTGTCCTTGCTGAATAAATGTATTTTTATTATTTTTGATCTTACTGACCCCAAACTTTTTACCGGTAGTGTGCATGCAAGAAACTCATAACCATACATTAAAAACAATATTCACAGAAATGACTTTTAATTTTTTTCTTTGCAAGACCAGAAAAAAAATTGTATATCATCAGGTTTAATTTATTTGTGAAACCATTGTCTGTCGACTGTCCTCCCATTTATTAGTGAGCATCAGCCCATAGGAATGAAGCATCTGGCGTATTTGTCTCACTCCTCATCCTCTCTGTTTCCTCAGGTCTCTGAGTCAGGGCAGCACCAACTCAAACCTGCTGGACGTTCAGGGCAGTCACAAGAAGCGCGTGCGGCGCAGCTCTCTGCTCAACGCCAAGAAGCTGTACGAGGACGCCCAGATGGCCCGTAAGGTGAAGCAGTACCTGGCACACCTGGAGGTGGAGATGGACGAGGAGAAGTTCCAGATCATGTCGCTGCAGTGTGAAGCGGCCTACAGCACATGTGCGTACCGTATATGACCATATTCTACATCCCTAATCCGACCCAATACCTAAACTAACAACTACCTTACTAATTATTAATAAGCAGCAAATTAGGAGTTTATTGAGGGAAAACCGTAGTTAATGGTTTGTTAATAGCGAGATTTGGACCTTAAAATGTGACCACAAAATTAAAGTCAGGCCTTTCTGTTTTTGCTTTAAATTTTGAAATTATACAATTGATTTTAAATCAGAAACTGCTCATGTTGCATGTTTGCAGCATCTTTGTTTGGATCGTGAGAAATGCAGTGGTTGTCTTTCATTTTAAATGGAAAGCGCACAGGCAAAGCCTTAGTTTGTTTACATGAAGAGATTTACTTATTTGATTTGGGATTTGTTTTAAAATTTCAATTTAGTGTTGTTATTTGACACATGTGACCCTGGAGCACAAAACCAGTCTTACGTCGCTTGGGTCTATTTTTAGCAATAAGCCAAAAAAACATTGTATGGGTCAAAATGATTGATTTTTCGATAGATCATGTTCCATTAAGATATTTTGTACATTTCCTATTGTAAATATATTAAAACCTAATTTTTGATTAGTAATATGCATTGCTAAGAACTTCATTTGGACAACTTTAAAGATGATTTTCTCAGTATTTAGATTTTTTTGCACCCTCATAATTCCAGATTTTCAAATAGTTGTATCTCGGCTTAATATTGTCCGATCCTAACAAACCATACATCAATGGAAAGCTTATTTATTCAGCTTTTAGGTGATGTATAAATCTCAATTTCAACAAATTGACCCTTATGACTGTTTTTTTGGTCTAGGCTCACATATTTCAATTTCACAAAGAAATGTGCAGCCCAGATGGCCCGTAAGGTGAAGCAGTACCTGGCACACCTGGAGGTGGAGATGGACGAGGAGAAGTTCCAGATCATGTCGCTGCAGTGTGAAGCGGCCTACAGCACATGTGCGTACCGTATATGACCATATTCTACATCCCTAATCCGACCCAATACCTAAACTAACAACTACCTTACTAATTATTAATAAGCAGCAAATTAGGAGTTTATTGAGGGAAAACCGTAGTTAATGGTTTGTTAATAGCGAGATTTGGACCTTAAAATGTGACCACAAAATTAAAGTCAGGCCTTTCTGTTTTTGCTTTAAATTTTGAAATTATACAATTGATTTTAAATCAGAAACTGCTCATGTTGCATGTTTGCAGCATCTTTGTTTGGATCGTGAGAAATGCAGTGGTTGTCTTTCATTTTAAATGGAAAGCGCACAGGCAAAGCCTTAGTTTGTTTACATGAAGAGATTTACTTATTTGATTTGGGATTTGTTTTAAAATTTCAATTTAGTGTTGTTATTTGACACATGTGACCCTGGAGCACAAAACCAGTCTTACGTCGCTTGGGTCTATTTTTAGCAATAAGCCAAAAAAACATTGTATGGGTCAAAATGATTGATTTTTCGATAGATCATGTTCCATTAAGATATTTTGTACATTTCCTATTGTAAATATATTAAAACCTAATTTTTGATTAGTAATATGCATTGCTAAGAACTTCATTTGGACAACTTTAAAGATGATTTTCTCAGTATTTAGATTTTTTTGCACCCTCAGATTCCAGATTTTCAAATAGTTGTATCTCGGCTTAATATTGTCCGATCCTAACAAACCATACATCAATGGAAAGCTTATTTATTCAGCTTTTAGGTGATGTATAAATCTCAATTTCAACAAATTGACCCTTATGACTGTTTTTTTGGTCTAGGCTCACATATTTCAATTTCACAAAGAAATGTGCAGCATTTTGTCTGAGAAATAATAAAAGGACACCTTTTCATTTATAATGAATCTCATTTTGTTCAAATATCGTGAGAAAATCGTGTCAGTATCTTATCTGAGTTGAGTGAATCGTTACATCCCTACATTCAGCTGATTAGTAGCACCTTGTTCTGCTGTAGTTTTGTTCATGCTCATGATGATAATGCTTCATGTAAAGTGGTTTGGGTTCTTTTCGTTGATCTCAAGTAGGGCTGAGTGAGAAGAAATGTGTGGACCACCAGAGATTTTACTATAGCCTCTGACAAAAAGAATAATGTCCCCCAGTGAAACTCAGCTGACGGTGTTGTGTGTGTTTTCCTGCAGTGTCTAAGAACCTGAGCGAGCGGCGCTCCACTAAATCAGACATGTCCCCGGTGTCCATGCGCTCCAGTGTGTCTTCAGCCAAGCCTCAGAACCGTGTCTCTCAGGTGCTGCAGGTGCCTCCCGTCAGCCTTTACCCTCTGCGCAAGAAGAGCATCGCCAAAGACCTGTCCGCTTCCTTCAGTACGTGACCCATCACAACCCATTTCACAATACTGTGTTCATCATCATCATCATCTAGATTTTTTCAGTCCTCATACACAATTCCATAATAATTATGCATAATTTCACATAATAACCAAAAAAGTTTTTTTATTTAATTTTAATTTTATGTACCATTTTCATAATAAGCATCACTTCCACTACTAAATTTCAACTATACAAAGATACAAAATCAAATCTTATTAAATTTCTTAAGACCTTTATACTATACAGAATTGAAAATGTAATGAATGAATACAACTTTCAAGTATTTTATGTGCAAATGATTTATTTTTAGTTATATATTTGTTTATAACCTTATTTTTTTACTTTTTTATATAATATATAATATACACATATTGAATTCCTTGGCATTGTTATTCCTTAATTTCACTCCTTTGACAGATATTTATCTATTCTTCACCGTAAACTTGGGACTTGAGACTCTCTCTCATTTCAAACAGTCTCTGAATACATTTGGGAAGTAAACTGTTTTTTGCTTTATACATTATCTGAGCAATTTTGAAAAATCAACCAGATCATCACATTTTTTTAATTATTTTCTTGCTCAGTATTCTTATCAAGTATACCCGATAAGAAAAATTACTTGTTAGGTCTTGTTTTCTGAAAAATGTATCAAAATTAAATGTTTATACTTGAAACAAGAAGAAAAAAAATCTGTCTATGGGTAAAGAATATAAACTTTATACAAAGAGAAACTGAACGTTGATTTAGCTTGTTTCAAGCTTAAACATATTGATCTTTTTTCAGAAAAAAATATCTCAGGTTAATGTATCTTGATTTAAGAATGTTTCGATATTTGTAACGGAAAACAAGACAAAAATACAGAGTAAGAAAATCACGTTTCGCAGTGTGGAAACGCTCACAGGTGGGTTGTTTAATTTCATTAGCGATAATACCTTCTCACCATCAGTTCCTGTTCTGTCTTCACTATTGCTCTGAAGAAAGGTAGCAAAAATCAAACCAAATGAATGTGATGACACAAATAGCCACAGCAGCATTTTACAGTGTGAACATCATGACGTTTCTAGAGAAGTTCATTCTGCTAGCAGCTCATGCTCATCAGTGATAATGGCTCTCTCTGCTGTCCGTGTCTGCTGTGCTCTTCAGGTCCCAACTCACCTCAGATGCTGAAGAAAGCAGCTGGCGCGGCCGATGACATGAGCATCAAGAGACCCGACGACACAGCCACCGTCTCGTCCCTGCACTCCAGTCCTACCGTCTCCCCACAGGGATCTCCTCGCAAAGGTACGACCCCGACAAACCTCCAGTCAGCCTTCTAACCTCATCTGTAGATCAGTAAACACATGCATTTCCCCGTCCTGATCTTCAGCTGTATTCAGCTCACGAGTGGCTCTCAAGTTCTTGTCATTTATTTAATCTAAGCGGAAGCAGTTGTTATATTTGATACATAGATTTCGAAGGCCTCTAAATTATCAACATGATCAAAACTTGATGAAGTGATTAATAGTTCATCATAAAAGTATAATTGTACAAACGTCAGCTCATACTTCACTTGTCTTTTTGCTGTGACATCTTTACTTATTTTTATGAAGTGAACATAAGAATAACTTTGATATTCTTAGTAATATTTCAAGTTGAACACTTACTGGACTGAAGCAGCTTTGCTTTACTTGATTATCCAGCCATCATTTTTTAGAAAAATTAGTGAGTCTCAAATATAATCATCAGGCTTTTGAGGAACGTTTATTTTTTAGTCTCTCAATCATCATTGGATTGCATTGCTTTATATGTTTTGGTCATCAAACTAAGCATTAAATGTCATCTTACTAAGACATGTTATTGGAGATATAGAGTGACAGCTGATATTTATATCATTTTATGTAAGTATCTGCTATACTGTTATAAAGATCTCATTGATTTACATTACAAGCATCAGAATTTCATCACTTTTTTCCATATAAATATCAGCATTTGCACCAAATTGTATATTTTTGCTCAGTTTGTGTCACTATATCATACTATATGAGCCATAAAGGCCTGATGTATCAACTATGACAGAACAAAAATAAACTGTTCAATAAACTGTTCCAGTTTTCAGGCTATTATTTCACATGACAGGCTTTACAGTGTTAATTGTGTCTTTCGTGATATTCATGCTTCAGTGTTTATGAAATATTCCCATCATTCCCTCACAGTGGGCGGAGCTCCCAGACAGAACTGCGGTCAGCTGAACCTGTCGGGTTCGTCCTCGTCTCTGGCCAGCGAGGTCGGCGTCAGGACGGCCGGAGGACGCACGTATGGCATAGGTGGGGCTTTCCTTCAGAGACAGATCCTGAGGATGACCTGTCAGAGCGGCAGACAGGAAGAGAGCAGACAGGGACAGGAAGAGACACGCAAGCGCTTCAGGTCCCCCTTCAGACTATGGAGAGACAGGAGCAAGTCCAGGGACAGAGCTGGGACAGTGAGACAGGATGAGCTGCAGGCAGACAGTCTTAAGACAGACAGACACAGGAGGAGGACAACTGTGTGACTGATTATTATGTGCTGTTCATATTCCTCCGCATCAGTGTAGTTCAGCCAAAAATGAAGCTCCTGTCGTCATTTATTCAGATTCATCTGTGCATTTGAATAATGAAGTTGCATGTAGGGCTGGGCGATATAGCAAAAAAAATTATCAACGATTCCGAGGTAGCGTATCCCACAACACCTCAGAGAGTCTCGAGCTAAAGCAGCTTGATCCGAATCGTTTCTGCTGGATTCATGCTGTAATACAAGTTTGAGCATTTTCAGGTTTTTTAAGAAAAAGGCTTAAAAAGTCTTAATTCACCCTTCCACAAATGAAGGCCTTAAATTGGTGCAGAAAGTCTTAAATTCATAAAGTCAAGGCATTAAATGTTGCACGCACTTTAAAAATTCATATCTTTCTCAGTATTCTTGTTTTGCTTTCCAATACAAATATCTTTTATATTATATTCAAGATAAAAAAAAAAAATTTATGTAGTCTTGTTTTCTGAGAAATTGAACAAAATGATACCTGTCAATGGGGAATGAAAACTTTCCCTTTAATTTAAATAGATTTTTTGAGCCCGTAGGCAGATATTTGTTGGTTTTAATCATAAACTCACTTCATTTTGATCAGTTTCTCATAAAACAAGACTTCTTATTTTGCTACCCAAGTAAATGTATCTTATTTAAGAGTCTTTAGACATTTGCACTGAAAACAAGACAAAATACTGAGGAAGAACAGCACTTTTTTTGCAGTATGATCACAGACCTGCCAACCTGTACGCATTTTGACCTTAAAGTACACTGGTACAATTTGTCACTCTAAACTATGCAAAAACCGGGTGACCTGTCCACGTGCAGTAAACAAGCAACACAAAAAGATGAGGAGTTCAACCAATCAGAGCATTTTCCGTGTTTTTTTTATTTCTCTCCAAACTGACTCTGTTTGTGTGTCCGTGAGTCGTGCACTGAGATGAGGAAACAGGTGTATGGTATGGTATGGTATGAGTCGTGAGCTCTATTTCTTCGGTGATGCATATGTGGACTTTCTGCGCAGGGGTGCCCTCTAGTATCCAGTTTGAATGAAACAGACATTACATGTGTTCATAGCACTAAATAATGGCCAATCTATAAAAATAATACTTCTCTCAAAATAAATGTACGGTAGACATGTGATAATCCATGTTTTTCTACAGTATACAACAATGTACTGGAGTTAGTTTTTTTAAAATAGCATTTAAAATCGCTAAAAAGAACTCTGTTGTGCAAAACCATCAGAACCAAACTAGCACTTATAAGTCTGCAATCTGCCGTAAAGCAAGAAGAAGAAGAAGACGCGTCTGAGAACACGCTCAGGACAGTTCGGACATTGCGGTGAATCAGAGAATAGTTTTTGGGTGAACTATCCCTTTAATGTAAATCTGCTTGTGTTGTGTCTGGTGCAGTTGTGTCAGTGTCTTAGTGAATGTCTTTTTGATTTACGTACCCCTTTTCATTCATTGATGTTTGCTTTGTGTGTGTGTGTCTGTGTGTTTTGTTTCTTTCTGTGCTCCTTCCCCTTCATCACGTCACTTCCTGCACCTCTCCGCCTGCTTCCTGCCAGTGTACTGTGTAACGTCACCCTGCAAAGACGATAGGCTCAAAGCGCCGCCCCCGACTCCGCCGGGGTACCAGGGCCTGACGCTGGGCGACGCGCAGGACGGAGGAGCCTTGCGGCCGGCCCACGTAAAGCCGCCCGAGTATAGCGTGGCCTTGCAGAGGTGCAAGCTGCGACACAGCCTGTCCAGACCACCCAGTGTTACTCTCCATTCTCACGCTGATAGTGAGGAGGGTATGTGCTCAAACCCTGCAGAGCAGAGAAACACGTCCAGCTCGCATTTCACCCCTCAATCCCAAGACCTAAATGGTATTTATTTGACACCAAGAAAATATGATTTTTGGCTACTTCTACATTACACTAGCGTGCTGAATTTAGTTACATTCAAGCCATTTTAAGGATTTTAATTATTTTCGCTGGAAAAGTTTAAAAATGTCAGTTTGATTAACAATGATGAGTTTTAAGGGATAGAATTAGTGACTGCACTGGGTTTATTTGAATGCACTTCATCTATTTGCATCTGTAGTTTTAAGTTACATATCTTTAAAAGATTTGATCCACAAATCTCAAATTCAGCAGTACATCAGACTTTACAGTTTTATTCCTATTTATATTTTGAAGGGTTCTCCAGAAGGGTTTGTTCATATGTCATTCACCTACTATGGTGATGTAGAAGTGCTTTACAGTGTAAGGGGCTGTTCACACAAAATGCGTCTAAAAACACGAGACGCAGCGCTCAGGAATGGATTTTTAAAAAGCGCAGCGCAAAATGCCTCCTCCGCCATGTTGCCGTCAAATAAAACCACCTTGCTATTGTAAACAAAAGCTTGCAACGCTTGCCCCGCCTCCGGGCTCTTCTGATTAGTGGAACTGACACTGATGAGCGGCGCTGCGTCTAAAAGTTGAAATTCTTTTAACTTGACACAGCGTCTTAAAAATGCAGCGCTCGCATGCGAGACACATGTCGGTCTAGCACATCTACATAGAAAAACAATGGAAAAGTAGTGCATTGAAATGAAAAAAAACCCCCCGCATTCTGTGTGAACGGCCCCTAAATGATATGCTTTTCTTCAGTGAGTGCACAAAGTCATTACAATCCAACTTATCACATGAATGAACCTTTTTCTTTATTTACAGTGGGGTGAAATGTGGCCTGGTCGTGTTTTAGTGCCATCGGGTGTAAATAGCGTTGCTGTGGGTCAGTGTTGATGAAGCGCTCAGTGCAGACCAGCAGTGATGGTTTGAACTCAACCTCATGTGCTTATCCTCCTGTGTGTCTTTCAGATGAGCAGGTTTCTGCCGTGTGACTGGACATCAGCGCTTCACGGACACTCCTGCGTTAAACTCCAGGTTCGTGCCGGAGATGGTACTCTACATGTTTGCAGCATCTTTGAGGTCATTTAACGTCAAAACAAGCCTATTCTTGATCATCGATCAACTCAAGACGGACGTTTTTTCAGTGACCGGTGAAGAAAGATCTCGCAGAAATGAAGCCTCCACCGTCTCTCCCAATGCTTCCTTAAGCTAACGTCTTATTTTTCACCCACCTGTCACGCACTTTTCACCGTCCACTCAGTTCCTCTCGGAGAAAACCGATTTGATGCATGCAGCACCTCTTGTACCCAACACAGATCAAACATGCTTCAGAGACAAACCTTTATGGTACTTTAATGATGCACACTCTTCTGGTTTGCTCGTGAAGTTGAACAAGCTTTGTGAGATCAGGACGGATCATGATTTCAGCATCTGACGTGTTTACACACATTCTCGGTTTACAGTGTTTCTTCTCGCTGAAATGCGCATCGTGCTGCGTCTGCCTGTTTTTTTTACGCAATAAGGATGGTGCGGATGCGTCGTCTGATTTGTACAGTCTCAGCTATTGGATTTGCTACTCCTGTCGTTGTACATAGTGAGCGAGATCGATACTGCTTGTCAAGGGAAAATATATTTATATGCTAGATGTGCATTTTCATTCCTTGTTAGCTCGTGCTCTTTGGACGAGAAAATTTGTATAGAATGCAAAAACGGTTTAATAGCTGTTGCTTTCTGTAAGCAAATAAATACATTTGTACATGAACTAAACCTTAGATGTATAGGGTTGAAATTAAACAAATAAATGTATTATATTAAGGGACATAACTGGAGTATTACATTTTTATCATTACCTGTCTGGACCCAGATGCTTTTCTTCTTGTTATTTTTTTGTATGTGTTGTATTGTCAACAGCATTGATTGTATTAATGATATAAGCATAAGGGTTTTTTTACTGTATGTTTTGTTGTAAATTAATGTTACTGATCATGTACAGCTGAGAAAAGAGTGCGCTATATAAACTGTATTTTCACTATTTTGTTGAAATAAATCTGGGGTTGTGGCTGCTCCTGTTACTGGGCAGAAGTTATTTGTTTCCCTAAACTCTGCTAGTAATGATACGGGTTCAGTGTTACCGCCTTTCAAACTGCCTCATCTTTGTACTTTTTGTTCATAAATACCCTGAAACATGAGCACGAGTTTCATATTTTGTCAGAATTTGGTTTGAAGAGGAGAATCATCAGGACTGGACTGGAGCTAATTCAGCCTATCCGGCCCACATGTTCCCCCATTAATGTTTTGCTGGGGTTAGAGCATTTAAATTGGAATAAATCATTTATAAATAAATAAAAGACAGAAACAAATAATAATAGATATTTGTGAATAAACTGCAAATGCATTTAACAATATTAAAATTCCATTATATTGCAGGCTCTTAATATTTGACTTCAATTAAAATTTATTAAAATTCTCCTTTGTAGTTGTAGCTGAAAAGCTGCTGTAATTCTTGAATCCAGAGATAAATGTTGTATTAGTAAGATCATGACTCGGATAAAAACCATGCTCCTCATTACCATGGTTTTATGGTTTCTAATACAACAACAAAACTAAAAATACTACTACTAATAATAAATATAACACAATGCAGAGCTGGAAGAACTCTCCCAATTAGAATATATAGGGTTCAGACGCTCAGGTGAGAATAAAAACAAACAAGCAAAATGGTTGAAAGATGAGTATGGAAGCAAGTTTACGCCACTGTAAAATAAAAAATAAAAAGGTAATTGTGACTTTTTATCTCACAATTCAAAGTTGCCAGACTACTCTGAGTCACTAAAATTCTCCTTTGTAGTTGTAGCTGAAAAGCTGCTGTAATTCTTGAATCCAGAGATAAATGTTGTATTAGTAAGATCATGACTCGGATAAAAACCATGCTCCTCATTACCATGGTTTTATGGTTTCTAATACAACAACAAAACTAAAAATACTACTACTAATAATAAATACCGCCAATCCAAACTGTATGCTAATTGTCAATCATCTTTGACGATAGTGGTCCTGACAGAAATAACAAGACCTAGCTTTTTTCTGTCACCGTCTAACATCTGCTGGAAAGTCAGGTAAAATGATCTGTGTGCATGCACATATCTCCAGTTAACACTATCCCCAGATGATCCATAATACCGGCATTAGGAGCTACAGCTTTAACATGTATATTGTAATGTGTCTGATTTTTCAGGATTGTTATCCAGGGTAGTAACACACGTGTGCTTGAGGTCTTCAGCTATGTCTAACGTTCAGTGTCAGTAATTGTTGAAGGAAGCTGCGTTCAATCAAATGATCTGAGCTCAGGAGGATGGTTCTTCAAACTCACCCATGCCAATGATACATCTATAATGAACATGAACATCCATCGCTGCTTCGTTCTCAAAGAACTGCAGGTCAGGTCCCAATGTAAAATCAAGCGATGACTTATTTAATGATTCTCTATCATTGATCTGTGATGAGCTTAGGACAAGAGACGTGTCGGCATCTGAATATTCAGCAGCATGTTCAAAGCCCTGCCAAGTTGACAGAGAATATTTAAGACCATTAAATGGATGTTTTTTCCATCTCATCTGCTTCCTCCAGGCCTCCTGGATTATTATTCCAAACTGCTCTTCACAATATGCATTATAGATCACAAGAGCAGCTCTCTGAGTCCAGACGGAAGAGAATTAAAGGGTCATAAACGGGAAAGAAGCACTTGCCATTAATTGCTCTTCGTGTTCAAATTTTATACGTCTCTTTAAGATTTCTTTGCCTTCCAGCACAACGCCGATTCTTCACTTCTGCTCTTGGAGGGCCGCTGTCCTGCAGAGTTGAGCTCCAACCCTCATTAAACACACCTGGACCAGCTAATCGAGGTCTTCCAGACAGGTGAGGCCTGAGCTGTGTCTCACTGCCATCTTTGCAGGAATGTAATATGAAGATTGTACCAAATAACAACTTTAGAAACACTCTGAAAGTGAACAGGGAATCCATGCATTACATGTAAATAAGAAATAATGTGAATTTGTGCATTTTAATGCATTTGTAAGGCAATTGTAATATGTAATCAATAAAAAAGTAATTGTAGTCTGATTATGAGTAAAGTGTGCTGCTACTATACTTCAACAGGGTTCTCATCGTGCTTCAACACATCAGGTGCATTGCGTTTAATTAAAGGGATGAGGAACACAACATAAACAAACAAACAAATATGTTTTCAGAAATTAAATAAAAAGAATCAGTTCTAAAGAACAACTGAAGCTCAGCAGACAAATGATCGAATAGTTCCACAGAGAAACTCTAGGAGTCAGTGTCCATTCATTCTCCAAGCTCCTGTGTCTCCTGACAGTGAGATTAAACCTGAGGAAAACAAATGTGGAGAACTCAGAAATGAATATTTGTGCAAACAAAACCGGACCCACTTTATATTAAGTGGCCTTAACTACTATGTACTTACATTTAAATTAATAATTTGGTACAATGCACTTATTGTGTACATACATGTTTTACATTGTACTTATGTTTAAAAAATACCTGCATGTAATTACATCTGTAATTAATTTCTGTAATTAGATTTATAATTACACAGTTGACCCACCCTTAAACCTACCCATACCACCAAACCTGTCCCTAACCTTACCCGTATCCCACCTCAGTAGCAGCAAATGTGTTTTGCAATACAATATGAACACAATAAGTACATTGCACTTAATTTTTTATGTAACTCAGAAATGAATATTTGTGCAAACAAAACCGGACCCACTTTATATTAAGTGGCCTTAACTACTATGTACTTACATTTAAATTAATAATTTGGTACAATGCACTTATTGTGTACATACATGTTTTACATTGTACTTATGTTTAAAAAATACCTGCATGTAATTACATCTGTAATTAATTTCTGTAATTAGATTTATAATTACACAGTTGACCCACCCTTAAACCTACCCATACCACCAAACCTGTCCCTAACCTTACCCGTATCCCACCTCAGTAGCAGCAAATGTGTTTTGCAATACAATATGAACACAATAAGTACATTGCACTTAATTTTTTATGTAAGTACATAGTAGTTAAGGCCACTTAATATAAAGTGGGGCCACAAAACCTTATAAAAACTTAAACAAACTGGCTTGTTTAAAATAACTATAATAACCATCCTAAATGAAAATAAAATATCTGCACATGGGAAATATGCAATATTTCACTATTAAGGTGTCTTACCACCATTTGCCTTTAATACAGCTTCAAACCTTCCTAGAATAAATTCATACAACTTCTAAATAGTCTCCAGTTGAATGTTGCCTGTACAAACATCTGCCAGCTGTTTCAGAGATATTAGAGGAAGGGTTCTACTTCTCACTCTTCTCTGGTTTGATCTTAGTCGAGTCAGGTGATTTGATCTTGGTGCTCAAACTTTCCAGGTTTTATAATCCATCTTTTTAGCATTGGTGTCTGTGATTTAGCGATTTCAGCTCTTTCATTGATCTTGGCTTTGTTAGGTTCTCTGTGGTCAGTTTTTGTGGAATCAGGGTCTTCACGGTGAATATTGAGGCTTGTGTCACTTTGTTGCAGTAGTTCTGTGTTGTCTGGCCACAATACTTACTACTGATTGACGATCACTATCATTCACTTTTCTTCTGTGCTGATGAAGTCTTGCCATGCTTTATGTACTCAGTTATATTTCTAAAGATGTTGTTCTTAAAACACCAACTAATTGAGCCTTTAAGATTACAGATGCTCCTGCTAAACAAGCTCCTATAATTTGTCATTTTTTATATCACTACACTGATATAAAAACTACATTTATCTGCATTTTTGAATTTATTAACCCCTATAATAATGGGTGTTCACATTATGGAGTCCAATCCCTTTATATGTTTAGGGGTCGGATTGTGTTAGATTATGTATAATATCATTAATGTGAATGAAAAACAATGGAGGTCTATGTGATGTGTGTGCGTGTGTGTGTGTGTATGTGTGTACACTGTACTCACCTATTTTCAAAGTCCATTTATTTATAAAGCTGGTAAAAATGACTGTATGCCAAAGTGCTGCACAAGGACAGTTAAGGCAATAAAATACAAGAAAAACAGAGAAACAAACATTGAATTTGAAAATTTGAAAGACAAAGACATCATTTTTGTAGGTATTTATAAAGCGAGCCCTGTTTAAATCTTGAACTGTGAGAGAGACTTCTTCAGAAAGTTTGAATGATGAAATCTAGAAAAGAACAGATTGAAATCCACAGACTAAAACCAAACCAACAGACACACACACACACACACACACACACACACACACACACACACACACACACACACACACACACACACACACACACACACACACACACACACACAGACAGACAGACAGACAGAGACGGATGTTTGAAGCAGAGATGTGGAAGTGTGACCTCTGTGTCAGTGTGATTGTGTTTAGGGTTAATGAAAGTGTGTTGTTCACCTGAGCAGTGAGACAGAGCTGAGATGCAGGGCTGGGAAAGACACTCTCACACACACTATTATGAGTCTAGACAATAATGCCAGCTGGCCAATAGAGGGCGCTAGGGCTCTGCCCTCCTTGAACCACACACACACACACACACACACACACACACACACACA